>NC_041383.1:290079236-290135743 GCF_002162155.2 Triticum dicoccoides | reverse complement strand
CCCTCGGGCTCCGGAAACCCAAGGGAAAAAGGCTTAGGTAGGCAAATGGTAAAAGCAAGGTTGGGCCTTGCTGGAGGAGTTTTATTCAAAGCGAACTGTCAAGGGGGTCCCGTAAATCACCAAACCGCGTAAGGAACGCAAAATCAAGGAACATAACACCGGTATGACGGAAACTAGGGAGGCAAGAGTGGAACAAAACACCAGGGATAAGGCCGAGCCTTCCACCCTTTACCAAGTATATAGATGCATTAATTAAATAAGAGATATTGTGATATCCCAACATAATCCTGTCCACCATGGAGCAACCTTCAACTTCACCTGCAACTAACAACACTATAAGAGGGGCTGAGCAAAAGAGGTAACAAAGCCAAGCAACGGTTTGCTAGGAAGGGTGAAAAGGTTAGAGGCTGACATGGCAATTTGGGAGGCTTGAAGAGCAAGTGATAGGTAGCGCAGCATAGCGATAGAACGAAGCAACTAGCATAGCAATGATAGTAGTGAGATCCAGGGTAGCGGTCATCTTGCCTAAAATCCCGCTAGGAAGAAGCACGAGTCCATGAAGAAGATGAAGCCACGAAGACGAACCAAGCGTAGACGAACGAATCCTCACGATCGCAACGAAATAGGAACTAACGAGAAGGAGCACAACCGGAAAGAAGCAAACAACAAGGTAAACACACAACACATAGACATGGCATGATGCTCAACCAAGCATGATGCATGACAAAGACTATATGAGGCTACTCATGGCAAGAGATGATGCATACAAGAGCAACACAACAAAGCAAGTTTAAATGAGGCCGGAAGCAACATATAACAATTCTGGTAAGTCCTCATATGCAAGTTTCAAAGTTGGACCAGAACTGAATAAACCTTATGTTGAAGTTGTTAAACAGCAAGTTAAAGAGCACCAAGAGGATCTACACAAAATTCTAGTCAAGTTACATATAAAGTTCATTTAGTTCGGAGCTACGACCTAGAAGATATGAGCAAAACTAGTTAAACATGGCATTGCTGCAAAATGCATTCAAACATAAAGCAACACTCTCAAAACATGGATGCAACATGATAAGATGAAACTACATGCAAAACTAAGCAAGTTTCATATAGAGCACACTCAAAACGGAGCAACGGTTCAACACATACACATGAAACAAGTTTAGAGGAACAAGTTGTCCAAAACCGCAACTAGGCATATAGCAAGCATGAAAAAAATATACTACAACATCTCAACATGAAAACAAAAGACATGGCCATGATGTACAGGTAAAGAACAACAAAACATGGACACTGAGCTATCTCCAGAAAACACTATAACATGCTCAAAAGAACATGGCAAGATTGCAAATAATAACAGTTTCACAGACTTGGCAGAAATCACTGGACATGGCAGAAATAACATCAGGTTGCAACGTTTAGATCTATCAAACAACATGTTAAAGGAAGCTATCATGGACGAGAAAGGCATGGCATGCTAACACTAAAGACAAAGAACAAAAATCCCTTATTGAACTTGTTCCAAAGATCAACATAAAAGATGGTAGGATCCATGCAAACATGGCAAATGATATGACAGATTCAGACATGGCAGGAACAACAATAAGTATGCATGTTGGTGAGCTTGTACAACTCATCAAAGAGCAATAAATGGCATGAAAAGGTGACCATCAGTAATATGACATATTTATGAAGCTATACATGGCAAGAGCAAGGTCATAGGGTGCATGGATCACTAGCAAAGCACATGGAAAAACTGAACTTAAAGTTAACAGGCTGACAACAACATTATTTAGCAATTTGAGAGCAGGATTACAAAAAGCTACAGCAGGCTATAAATGCAACCAAGGACATGGATGGAGAGATCATGACATGTATAACAAAACATCTTTAGTGAACATCTCTAGATTATGCATAGAATGACTTGTAGGAGCAGGTTTACATAGCATCATGATATAGCAGATTCAGACTAGCAAAACAGTAACAACAAGTACCTACTTCACGAGCTCGATGCACTCACTAAAAGACTCAGAAAAATACATGGGTTGCACCACTGTCAATATGGCATGATGTAGCTCAAAGCTCATGTAGACATCAAGCTCATAGGATGCACACACAAAATGCAATGAAAAAGACAAAACATCAAGTTCTGTTAATAGACAGCAGTTAACATCATATAGCAATTTTGCAACGATAATTAGGGCGTCAAGATGGATTCAAACAAGCATCGCACAATGGAATGAAATGAAGAGCATCTCTCAATGAACATTTTGATATATTACACGCACGAAACGGAGCAGCTTACACAAAGTTATGGTATGATGAACAGATCAACATGATGCAATTTTTCAGGGACGGGAAAAAATCGGGGCAACCTCGAGTTCGCACGGAAAATGATGCAGGGCCGGAGTTCGCCGGAGATGTGTCCGGAGAGGAGGGAGATGGCGGTAGGCGTGGTCGGGGTCGCTGCAAAGGGGGCTGGAGGAGCCGGATCTAGGCGGCGCCGACCCAGATCGGGACGGGGCGAGGCAGGAGCGCCGGCAGGGCGCGGCTCCGGCGAGCCTCAAGGCGGCGTCGGCCATGGAGGTCTTGGCAGCGGGGAGGTGAGCGGCGCGAGGCGGCGGGGTCGAGCACGGGGAGGCGACGACCGGATCTGGTCCGCTCCGGCCAGATCTGAGGTGGCGGCGCCCTGGGGTGCCCGGCAGGGTGGAGGCCGGCGGCGACGGTCCCTGGCGGCACGGAGGGAGGCGGCAGCGCGGAGGGCACGTCGCGGAGCGGGCGGCGGAGGGACCCAGCGGGCGCGGGCTCGGGCGCCCGCGGGGCGGCGGCGGCGGCGTCCCAAGCTGGGGAGGACCGAGCGCGGGCCTGGCATGCCGCGGTGGGCGCGGGGGAGAGAGAGGGCGGCGGGGCTGACGTGGCAGGCTCCGGTTGGGCGCGGGCGGCGGTGCTGGACGTGTCCGGCACAGGGTGGACACGTCCGGTGGCGGGAGGAGGAAGAGGCTAGGGTTTGGACCCGAATTTTGGACGGGGAGGACATATTTATAGGTAGGAGGAGTTTGGAGTGTCCAAATGGGGTGCGGTTTTTGCCCACACGATCGTGATCGAACAACCGAGAGCATGGAGGGGGTTTGGATGGGCTAGGTGGGCTGTGTGAAGAGGTGCTAGGCTGCAAAGAGAGAGGGGTTTCGGGGTTACACGGTTAACCGTTGGGGCATCAAACGACCTCCAAATGGAACGAAATTTGACGAGCGGTCTACCGGTGATATACCAAGGCCACTCGGCAAATCTCGGACCATTCCGAGAACGTTTTTCTCCCGCTCACGAAACAAGGTCTGAGAGGGGCGACGGTCGCGTGCGAGAGGTCTGGACTCCGAACGGTCAAGGGAGAGAACCGGGGGAACCCGAACAGATGCAAGTTTTGAAAAACATGCAGATGATGACATGGAAAAATGCAACACGCAAGCAAATGACATGGCAACAACGATGAGTAGCTAGAAGACACCTGGCGCATCAGATCTGGGGCGTTACAACTCTCCTCCACTAACAAGAGATCTCATCCCGAGATCTTAGGAACGCGACGGAAGAGAAAGAGGATTAGGTGAAATAAGACTAGAAGAACGAAGAATAACAAAGTTGCGAGAACTCGGGGAGAAAAGAGGAACGACGAATATGACACGAATCAAAAGCTCATGGAAACAAGATTGACTCTGAAACCACTCTGGTTAGAACAAGATAGAAAAAATAATAAGAGCGAAAGAATTCCAGCAGCACTCCGGCTGAAAATGGAAGGAATAGAACATGAACTCCGGAAGATGGGATGGCACTTGATGAGATGAACAACGCAATACCTCCGGAAGAATTGAAGAATGGAATGAAAAGAAGGGATGAGAGAACAACAGTTTCCACGATGAATGACTTCGATAGCATCCTTAGAGGGAAGGATTGAATGAAGTTGTTGAGAAAATCAACAATGAAAGAATAAGCTTGTTGTGGACTTATCAAAAAAACATCTCAAAACTCGAGGTGAAATTATGCCACAACCAAATTCTTGAATATCTGGGAATAACGAAGAAATGCAAAACTCCACTTCAAAAGAATACAGAGAATTAATTGCACTTCAAGATGCAAGAAGAGTAATACTTGAACTCCACCAACAAAAATCTTGATGAACTCTTGAAGAATTAATTAAATCATGAAGAACCACCATGAAGAACTCCAGTGACAAAAGATGATGAGATATGAATGAAGGATGAAAGAATAAGATTAAAGCTTGCGGTGATTTAGATGGAGGTTCCGACGAAATGATTGAGGAAAAAATCGAACTCCGGAAAAGAAAAGACGAACAACTTAGATCCGAGAAAATCACTCATCACGACCAATCTCCAAAGAAAAGAATTAATCAACTTGACCACGATGAAATGAGAATAAGAATTATGTTATGCTTATCCTCCACCAATTAAATGAGAATAAGAATTAATCAACTTTGACGGGCGGTCTACCGGTGATATACCAAGGCCACTCGGCAAATCTCGGTCCATTCCGAGAACGTTTTTCTCCCGCTCACGAAACAAGGTCTAAGAGGGGCGACGGGCGTGCGTGAGAGGTCTGGACTCCAAATGGACAACGGAGAGAACCGGGGGAACCCGAACGGATACATGTTTTGAAGAACATGCAGATGAAATGCAGATGATGACATGGCAAAATGCAACATGCAAGCAAATGACATGGCAACAACGACCAGTAGCTGGAAGACACCTGGCGCATCAGATCCGGGGCGTTACACATAATAAACGGAATGGTGGGAAGTTGCATGGAAATATATCTCGGAATGGCTATGGAAATGCCATAATAGGTAGGTATGGTGGCTGTTTTTGGGAAGGTATATGGTGAGTGTATGGTACCGGCGAAAGTTGCGCGGTACTAGAGAGGCTAGCAATGGTGGAAGGGTGAGAGTGCGTATAATCCATGGACTCAACATTAGTCATAAATAACTCATATACTTATTGCAAAAAATTGTTAGTTATCTAAACGAAGTACTACGCACATGCTCCGGGGGATAGATTGGTAGGAAAATACCATCGCTCGTCCCCGACCGCCACTCATAAGGAAGATAATCAATAAATAAATCATGCTCCAACTACATCACATAACGGTTCACCATACGTGCATGCTATAGGAATCACAACCATTAACACAAGTATCTCTCAAATTCACAACTACTCTACTAGCATGACTCTAATATCACCATCTTCATATCTCAAAAGAATCATAACGAATCAAACTTCTCAAAGTATTCAATGCACTTTATATGAATTTTTTATTATACCCATCTTGGATGCCCATCATATTAGGACTTATTTTATAACCAACGAAAATTACCCAGCTGTTCTAAAAGACTCTCAAAATAGTATAAGTGAAGCATGAGAGATCAACAATTTCTATAAAATAAAACCACCGCCGTGCTCTAAAAAGATATAAGTGAAGCATTAGAGCAATATTATCTAGCTCAAAAGATATAAGTGAAGCACACAGAGTATTCTAATAAATTCTGATTCATGCGTGTCTCTCCCAAAAGGTGTGTACATCAAGGATGATTGTGGTAAACTAAAAAGCAAAGACTCAAATCATACAAGACGCTCCAAGCAAAACACATATCATGTGGTGAATAAAAATATAGCCTCAAGTAAAGTTACCAGTAGACGAAGACAAAAGAGGGGATGCCTTCCGGGGATCCCCAAGCTTAGGCTTTAGGTTGTCCTTGAATTACCTTGGGGTGCCTTGGGCATTCCCAAGATTAGGCTCTTTCCACTCCGTATTCCAAAATCCATCAAATCTTTACCCAAAAACTTGAAAACTTCACAACACAAAACTTCAACAGAAAATCTCATGAGCTCCGTTAGTATAAGAAAATAAACCACCACTTTAAGTTACTGTAATGACCTAATTCCTTATTTATATTGGTGTTAAACCTACTGTATTCCAACTTCTCTATGGTTCATACTCCCCGATACTAGTCATAGATTCACCAAAATAAGCGAACAACACGAAAAACAGAATCTGTCAAAAACAGAACAGTCTGTAGCAATCTGTAACTTTAGAATACTTCTGGAACTCTAAAAATTCTTAAATAAATTGGTGGACGTGAGGAATTATTATATTAATCATCTGAAAGAAGAATCAACCTAAAAGCACTCTCCAGTAAAAAAATGACAGCTATTCTCATGAGCGCAAAAGTTTCTGTTTTCTACAGCAAGATCGCAAAGACTTCACCGAAGTCTTCCCAAAGGTTCTACTTGCACAAACACAATTGAAACATAAAAACACATCTAAAAAGAGGCTAGATGAATTATTTATTACTAACCAGGATCAAAAAGCAAGGAACAAAAATAAAATTGGGTTGCCTCCCAAGAAGTGCTATCATTTAACGCCCCTAGCTAGGCATAAAAATCAGGATAGATCTAGGTATCTCCATCTTCGGTATGCAATTCTTTAATTGAACACACATAACCCTTAGGAGGTTCTTTGGTTTTGTTAATGATCAAACTCCTAGGCAAGAAATCGAGAAATTCATTTGTGGCATAAGGTTCCTTAATGATATCAAAAAAATTGGGGTGAATACTTATTGATTTGAGATCTTCATTTTTCTTACTAGAAGATTCATCCTTATTCTTAGAACATAAATAAACTTGGAAACTTTGGTAGGAGGAGGATGTGAGGTATTTTTAACGGCGGAAAAAGCGGAACCCTAGTTGGTAATAATATCTTCGAGTTTATCAATTCTAGTAGAATCTTGATCTATCCTTTCATTAACTATGGGTTCCTTTTCCCTAAAATTTTTTAGAGTGACTCCTACCGTAGATCCATATTGTGTAATTTGGTTGTGGATCTTTTTATCTAAATTTTCTATTAACTCAACAGTGGCAATTTTATTTTCAATAATATCAAGCCTTTGCATCACATGTTCCAAGGTTAAAATAGTTCCATTGACCAAAAGAGGTGGTGGGCCTAACAAATCTATCATGGCATTATAAGAATCAAAAGTATGGATTTCCAAAAAATTCCCTCGGGTAATGGTGTCAAGAACATGTCTATTCCAAGGAGTAATGCCTATATAAAAATTGCGAAGAAGAACGGAAGTGCATTGCTTCCTAGTAGATCTATTTTGAGCATTGCAAATTCTATACCAAGAATCTTTTAGATTTTCTCCCTCCCTTTGTTTAAAATTCAGAACTTCATTATTGGGAGTACTAACAATGATAGGAGGACTAGCCATGAAGGCAAATCAAGGGATCTAACACACAAGAAGCAAGCAAAAAGAGGCGAACGAAAAAGGGGCGAAGAAAAGGCAAAGGTTTTCGAAAATCGTTTTAGAAGTGGGGGAGAGGAAAATGAGAGGCGAATGGCAAATAATGTAATGCGAGGGAGAAGAGTTTATGATGGGTACTTGGTATGTCTTGACTTGGCGTAGATCTCCCTGGCAATGACGCCAAAAATCCTTCTTGCTAGCTCTTGAGCATGTGTTGGTTTTCCCTTGAAGAGGAAAGGGTGACGTAGAAAGTAGCATAAGTATTTTCCTCAGTTTTGAGAACCAAGGTATCAATCCAGTAGGAGACGGCACACAAGTCACCTAGTACCTGCACAAACAATCAAGAACCTTGCAACCAACGCGATAAAGGGGTTGTCAATCCCTTCACGGTCACTCGCAAAAGTGAGATCTAATAAAGATAGTAAAGTAAATATTTTTTGGTATTTTTGTTGTATAGATTGGAAAGTAAAGATTGCAAAATAGTAAACGTGATGCGATGTAAATAAAAGAGATGTAATATGATAGAAAAGAGACCTGGGGGCCATACGTTTCACTACTGGCTTCTCTCAAGATAGCATGTATTACGGTGGGTGAACAAATTACTGCCGAGCAATTGATAGAAAAGCGCATAATTATGAAGACATCTAAGGCAATGATCATGAACATAGGCATCACGTCCGTGTCAACTAGACCGAAATGATTCTGCATCTACTACTATTACTCCACACATTGACCGCTATCCAAATTGCATCTAGAATATTAAGTTCATATGAACGGAGTAACACATTAAGCAAGATGACATGATGTAGAGGGATAAACTCAAGCAATATGATATAAACCCCATCTTTTTGTCCTCGATGGCAACAATACAATACGTGCCTTTCTGCCCCTACTGTCACTGGGAAAGGACACCGCAAGATTGAACCCAAAGCTAAGCACTTCTCCCATTGCAAGAAATATCAATCTAGTAGGCCAAACTAAACCAATAATTCGAAGAGACTTGCAACGATATTGCATACAAGAATTCAGAGAAGAACCAAATAATATTCATAGATAATCAAGTTCATAAATCCACAATTCATCGGATCTCAGCAAACACAACGCAAAAGAGTATTACATCGAATAGATCTCCAAGAACATCGAGGAGAACTTTGAATTGAGAATCAAAGAGAGAGAAGAAGCCATCTAGCTAATAACTATGGACCTGAAGGTCTGTGGTAAACTACTTACGCTTCATCGAAGAGGCAATGGTGTTGATGTAGAAGCCCTCCATGATCGATTCCCCCTCTGGTAGATCGTCAAAAAAGGCCCAAGGATGGGATCTCACAGGTACAGAAGGTTGCGATGGTGGAAAAGTGGTTTCGTGGCCCCCCTGATGTTTCTAGGGTATCAGAGTATATATAGGCGAAAGAAGTACGTCGGTGGAGCTACGAGGGGCCCACAAGGGTGGGGGGCGCGCCTACCCCCTGGGCGCGCCCTCCTACCTCGTGGCCTCCTTGTAGAGTCTTAGACTTCAAATCCAAGTCTTCCCGATTGCTTTTGGTCCAAGAAAGATCCAGCGAAGGTTTCATTCCGTTTGGACTCCGTTTGATATTCCTTTTCTACAAAACTCTAAAATAGGCAAAAAAACAGAAACTTGCACTGGGCCTCCGATTAATAGGTTAGTCCCAAAAAAAAATATAAAGAGCATATTAAAGCCCACTAAACATCCAAAACAGATACTATAATAGCATGGAACAATCAAAAATTATAGATACGTTAGACGTTGGAGACGTATCGAGCATCCCCAAGCTTAATTTCTGCTCGTCCTCGAGTAGGTAAATGATAAAAATAGAATTTTTGATGTGGAATGCTACCTAGCATATTTATCAATGTAATTCCTTTGTTGTGGCACTAATGTTCAGATCCGAAAGATTCAAGACAAAAGTTTAATATTGACATAAAAATAATAATACTTCAAGCATACTAACAAAGCAATCGTGTCTTCTCAAAATAACATGGCCAAAGAAAGTTAACCCTACAAAATCATATATCCTAGCTATGCTCTATCTTCATCACACAAAGTATTTAATCATGCACAACCCCGGTTTCAGCCAAGCAATTGTTTCATACTTTAGTATTTTCAAACTTTTTCAATCTTCACGCAATACATGAGCGTGAGCCATGGACATAGCACTATAGGTGGAATAGAATGGTGGTTGTGGAGAAGACAAAAAGGAGAAGATAGTCTCACATCAACTAGGCATATCAACGGCCTATGGAGATGCCCATCAACAGGTATCAATGTGAGTGAGTAGGGATTGCCATGCAACGGATGCACTAGAGCTATAAGTTTTTGAAAGCTCACAAAAAGAAACTAAGTGGGTGTGCATCCAACTTGCTTGCTCACGAAGACCTAAGGCACTTTTGAGGAAGCCCATCATTGGAATATACAAGCCAAGTTCTTTAATGAAAAATTCCAGCTAGTATATGAAAGTGACAACATAGGAGACTCTCTGTCATGAAGATCATGGTGCTACTTTGAAGCACAAGTGTGGTAAAAGGATAGTAGCATTGTCCCTTCTCTCTTTTTCTCTCATTTTTTTATTTGGGCCTTTTCTCTTTTTTTATGGCCTCTTCTTTTTTTTTTATTCCGGAGTCTCATCCCGACTTGTAGGGGAATCATAGTCTCCATCATCCTTTCCTCACATGGGACAATGCTCTAATAATGAATATCATCACACTTTTATTTACTTACAGCTCAAGAATTACAACTCAATACTTAGAACAAAATATGACTCTATGTGAATGCCTCCAGCGGTGTACCGGGATATGCAATGATTCAAGAGTGACATGTATGAAAAAAATTATGAACAATGGATTTGCCACAAATACGATGTCAACTACATGATCATGCAAGGCAATATGACAATGATGGAGCGTGTCATAATGTCACGCCCAATATGCGACCCTATCCTAAAGGAACTCGGAGGTCCCATCAAGGATAGAAACGCATATTGAAGACGCTTTTGCAAGGTGGATATCATTACATCGTACCATTACATAATATTTGGGGATACATACAAGAGGCAAACAATGCCACATGAATACAACAACACAATACATAAGAGCAACATCCGACTACGGATGAAACACAACAGAAACTCAAACGACATCCACCCTGCTTGCCCAGGCTGCCAACCTAGAACCTATCCCCTGATCGAAGAAGAAGCAGAAGAAGAACTCCAAAACAAGCAAGCATCGCTCTCGCGTCAAGATCATCACATAACCTGTACCTGCAACTGTTGTTGTAGTAATCGGTGAGCCACGAGGACTCAGCAATCCCATTACCATGGGTATCAAGACTAGCAAAGCTTAATGGCTAAGGAAGGGGTGAAGTGGTGAGGTTGCAGCAGTGACTAAGCAAAATATGGTGGCTAACATACGCAAATAAGAGCGAGAAGAGAAGCAACCGGAACGGTCGTGAAGCTAGCAATGATCATGAATAGGCATCACGTCCGTGACAAGTAGACCAAAATGATTCTGCATCTACTACTATTACTCCACACATCGACCACTATCCAGCATGCATCTAGAGTATTAAGTTCATAAGAACGGAGTAATGCATTAAGCAAGATGTCATGATGTAGAGGGATAAACTCAAGCAATATGATATAAACCCCATCTTTTTATCCTTGATAGCAACAATACAATACATGCCTTGTGCTTAATAAGTCTCCGTCATATCTATAATTTTTGATTGTTCCATGCCAATATTATTCAACTTTCATATAGTTTTGGAAACTTTTTATATTATTTTTTGAGACTAACATATTGATCCAGTGCCCAGTGCCAGTTCCTGTTTGTTGCATGTTTTATGTTTTGCAGAAACCCAATATCAAATTGAGTCCAAATGGGATAAAAACGGACGGAGAATTATTTTGGAATATTTGTGATTTTTGGGAGGAAGAATCAACGCGAGACGGTGCCCGAGGGGGCCACGGGGCAGGGGGGCGCGCCCCAGGGGGCAGGCGCACCCTGGACCCTCGTGGGCACCCCTTAAGGCGCTTGGCGCTCTTATTTTGCCGCAAGAAAGCTAATTTTATGTGAAAAATCTGGGCGATTCAACCCAATCGGAGTTACGGATCTTCGGATATAAAAGAAATGGTGAGAGGGAAGAATCGGAGAACGCAGAAACAGAGGGAGACAGAGAGATAGATCCAATCTCGGAGGGGCTCTCGCCCCTCCCACGCCATGGGAGCCAAGGACCAGAGGGGAAACCCTTCTCCCATCTAGGGAGAAGGTCAATGAAGAAGAAGAAGAAGGGGGGCTCTCTCCCCCTTGCTTCCGGTGGCGCCGAAACGCCGCTGGGGTCCATCATCATCACCGCGATCTACACCAACACCTCCGCCATCTTCACCAACATCTCCATCACCTTCCCCCATCTATATTCAGTGGTCCACCTTCCCGCAACCCTCTGTACCCTCTACTTAAACATGGTGCTTTATGCTTCATATTATTATCCAATGATGTGTTGCCATCCTATGATGTCTGAGTAGATTTTCGTTGTCCTATCGGTGATTGGTGAATTGCTATGATTGGTTTGAGTTGCATGTTTTATTATAGGTGCTGTCCTATGGTGCTCTCCGTGTTGCGCAAGCATGAGGGATCCCCGCTGTAGGGTTTGCAATATGTTCATGATTTGCTTATGGTTGGTGGCGTGAGTGGCAGAAGCACAAACCCGAGTAAGTAGGTTGTTTGCGCATGGGATAAAGGGGACTTGATACTTCAGTGCTATGGTTGGGTTTTACCTTAATGATCTTTAGTAGTTGCGGATGCTTGCTAGAGTTCCAATCATAAGTGCATATGATCCAAGAAGAGAAAGTATGTTAGCTTATGCCTCTCCCTCAAATAAAATTATAATAGTGATTACCGGTCTAGTAACGTAGTCAATTGCTTAGGGACAATTTCACAACTCCTACATCACTTTTCCACACTCGCAATGTTTACTTAATTGCTTCTTTATCTAAACAACCCCTAGTTTATATTTATGTGCTCTTTATTATCTTGCAAGTCTATCCAACAACACCTACAAAGTACTTCTAATTTCATACTTGTTCTAGGTAAAGCGAACACTAAGCGTGCGTAGAGTCGTATCAGTGGCAGATAGGACTTGAGAGAATATTTGTTCTACCTTTAGCTCCTCGTTGGTTTCGACACTCTTACTTATCGAAAGGGGATACAATTATCCCCTACACATGTGGGTTATCAAGACTTTTTTCTGGCGCCGTTGCCGGGGAGTCATAGCGTGCGGTGAATATTCTCGTGTGTGCTTGTTTTCTTTATCTCCAAGTAATTTTTATTTGCTGTGCTTAGTTGTTTTCTATCTTTAGTTATGGGTAGGAAACGCAAAATACCAAAAAAATTAGTTGTACCTACTACACCAATGGTTGAAGAACCACTCAAAATCTATCACACTCCTGAAGCTTTTTACTTGGATCATCTTCGATCCCTTTGTGCTCGTGCTGAAACCCCAACTAGCTTAGTTGAGGGCAAATCTTTAGATGAGCATGCTTGTTATGTGCAACACCGTATATCTGAAAAAGGGAAACTTTTGCTGGATCAAATTCATCGTTTGCAATGCTATGCTTGGAATTTATGTGAAATATATGATGTTACTTGTTGTTCTGAAAACCCTAAGAAACACCTTCCCTACCAATGTGAGTTTAGTGATAATGGAATTGCATCTTCGCATGCTAAGGGTGTTTATAATTACTATGATGTTTAACAAATAGAAGAATTTGTTGCTTTTAAGGGTGCTTATGAAATTGCTTCTTTGATTGAAAAGTATGGTGCTACTCTCTACAAATCTGAAAATTTTGCCATACTTAAATATTGTTATGATAATTATGCTTATAATGCCTATGTTAAACCATATATTGAGGACTCCTCCGCTGTCCAAGAAGAGACTAATATTTTGCAGGAGTCTATGGAAGAAGAAATTGATGAAACTATGAGCTCATTGGATGAAAAAGATGATGAGGAGAGCGAAGAACAAAAGGAGGAAGAGCGGATTAGCTACCCGTGCCCACCTTCTAATGAGAGAAACTCTTCAACTCATACATTGTTTAATTTCCCTTCGTGCTTACCGAAGGATGATTGTTATGATCCCGTTGATTCTTTTGAAATATCCCCTTTTGATGATGCTTGCTATGCTTGTGGCCAAGATGCCAATATGAATTGTGCTTATGGAGATGAACTTGCTATAATTCCCTATGTTAAACATGAAATTGTTGCTATTGCACCTACGCATGATAGTCCTATTATCTTTTTAAATTCTCCAAACTACACTATATGGGCGAAGTTTGTGCTTATTAAGGATTATATTGATGGGTTGCCTTTTACCATTGCACATGATAACTTTGATGAATGTGATATGCATGTGCTTGCTGCTCCTACTTGCAATTATTATGAAATAGGAACTATATCTCCACCTCTCTATGTTTCCAATATGATAGAATTGCAAGAAACTGCTTATACTATGCATTGGTCTTTACTTGGTGTGCATGAATTGTTCTCATATGACATGCCGATGCATAGGAAGAGAGTTAGACTTTGTTGTTACATGATATATTTTACTTTTTGCTCACTACTAAATCACAAATCATTGTTAATTAATATTGGCTTTGATATACCTTGGGATCTGGGTGGATCCATTACTTGAGCACTATATGCCTAGCTTAATGGCTTTAAAGAAAGCTCTGCCAGGGAGACAACCCGGAAGTTTTAGAGAGTCATTTATTTCTGTTGTGTGCTTTCATATAGTTTAAAATCAAAAAAAATAAAGAGGGGAACCCAAATTGTTTCAAAAAGGAAAGTGAAAGTGAGAAAGACAAGCATTGTTGAAGTGGGAGAGCTCCTTGAACTTTGTTCATGCTCACGGAAACTTTGTGAATCTTGATTACAGAAAATTTTCATCAAAAATAATTATCCCCTTGTACAATTCCATTTTATTGTAAAAATAATGTGCCAAGATTTGCCTTTAGGATGTTTACAATGCTTGTTGGTTTGTGCGGTGCAAGACAGAAACTTTGGCTGTAGTGCGCGATTTTACATTTGTTACTGGAAAGTCAAACGGTTGTGATTCTTTTTGCACTGTCTTTACGTACAAATTTTTTATTTTTCCTAATTTTGGTAGAATGTTTGGGGTAACATAAGTATGGTGAATGTTCAGATTTCTACAGACTGTTCTGTTTTTGACAGATTCTGTTTTTGATGCATAGTTTGCTTGTTTTGATGAAACTATCAATTTCTATTAGTGGATTAAGCCATAGAAAAGCTATATTACAGTAGAAAAAATGCAAAAAGAAAATATGAATTGGTTTTCAACAGTACTTAGAGTTGTGATTTGCTTTATTATACTAACTGATCTTACCGAGTTTTCTGTTGAAGTTTTGTGTGGATGGAGTGTTTGATCGAGAAGGTTTTGATATGAGGAAAATGAGGAGAGGCAAGATCTCAAGCTTGGGGATTCCCAAGGCAACCCAGGTAAATATTCAAGGAGACTCAAGCGTCTAAGCTTGGGGATGCCCCGGAAGGCATCCCCTCTTTCTTCAACAAGTATCGGTATGTTTTCGTATTCGTTTCGTTCATGCGATATGTGCAAGTCTTGGAGCGTCTTTTGCATTTAGTTTTTACTTTTATTTTATGAACCATACTGGTATGAGATAGTCCTTGGTTGATTTATAGAATGCTCATTGCACCTCACTTAAATCTTTTGAGTATGGCTTTATAGAATGCTTCATGTGCTTCACTTATACCATCTGAAGTTTGGATTGCCTGTTTCTCTTTACATAGAAAACCGCCATTTGCAGAGTGCTCTTTTGCTTCACTAATATTTGTTAGAGCGTGGGCATATCTTTTGTAGATAGAATTAAACTCTCTTGCTTCACTTATATCTATTTAGAGAGATGACAGGAATTGGTTATTCACATGGTTAGTCATAAAATCCTACATAACTTGTAAGATCGCTGAATATGATATGTTTGATTCCTTGCAATAGTTTTGTGATATAAAGGTGGTGATATTAGAGTCATGCTAGTGGGTGGTTGTCAATTGTATAAACACTTGTGTTGAGGTTTGCAAGTCCCGTAGCATGCACGTATGGTAACCGTTGTGTGATAAATTTGAAGCATGGGGTGTTTCTTTGATTGTCTTCCTTATGAGTGGTGGTCGGGGACGAGCGATGGTCTTTTCCTACCAATCTATCCCCCTAGGGGCATGCGTAGTAGTACTTTGCTTTGAGGGCTAATAAACTTTTGCAATAAGTATATGAGTTCTTTATGACTAATGTGAGTCCATGGATTATACGCACTCTCACCCTTCCATCATTGCTAGCCTCTTCGGTACCGTGAATTGCCCTTTCTCACCTCGAGAGTTGGTGCAAACTTCGCCGGTGCATCCAAACCCCGTGATACGATACGCTCTAGCACACATAAGCCTCCTTATATCTTCCTCAAAACAGCCACCATACCTACCTATTATGGCATTTCCATAGCCATTCCGAGATATATTGCCATGCAACTTTCATCATCATCATATACATGACTTGAGCATTCATTGCCATATTGCCTTGCATGATTGTAAGATAGCTAGCATGATGTTTTCATGGCTTGTCCCGTTTTTGATGTCATTGCACATCTTGGTACACCGCCGGAGGCATTCATAGAGAGTTATATCTTTGTTCTAGTGTCGAGTTGTAATATTGAGTTGTAAGTAAATAAAGTGTGATGATCATCATTATAGAGCATTGCCGCATAAAAAAAGAGAGGCCAAAGAAGCCTAAATAAAAAAAAGGGGGCCAAAGAAGCCCACCAAAAAAAGGGAAAGAAAAGAAAAGGGGCAATGATACTATCCTTGTACTACACTTGTGCTTCAGAGTAGCACCATGTTCTTCATATAGAGAGTCTCCTATATTGTCACTTTCATATACTAGTGGGAATTTTCATTATAGAACTTGGCTTGTATATTCCAACGATGGGCTTCCTCAAATGCCCTAGGTCTTCATGAGAAAGCAAGTTGGATGCACCCCCACTTAGTTTCAGTTTTAGCTTTCATACACTTATATCTCTTAGTGCATCCGTTGCATGGCAATCCCTACTCCTCAATTTGACATCAATTGATGGGCATCTCCATAGCCCGTTGATTAGCTGCGTCGATGTGGGACTTTCTCCCTTTTTGTCTTCTCCACATAAACCTCCACCATCATATTCTATTCCACCTATAGTTCTATATCCATGGCTTGCACTCATGTATTGCGTGAGGGTTGAAAAAGATGAAGCGCGTTAAAAGGTATGAACCAATTGCTCGGCTTGTCATCAGGGTTGTGCATGATGGGAGCATTTTGTGTGACGAAAATGAAGCATGGCCAAACTATATGATTTTGTAGGGATAAGCTTTCTTTGGCCATGTTGTTTTGAAAAGACATGATTGCTTTATTAGTATGCTTGAAGTATTATTGTTTTATGTCAAATGATAGACTATTGCTTTGAATCACTCGTGTCTTAATATTCATGCCATGATTAGACATATGATCAAGATTATGCTAGGTAGCATTCCACATCAAAAAAATATCTTTTTCATCATTTACCTAATCGAGGACGAGCAAGAATTAAGCTTGGGGATGCTGATACGTCTCCGTCGTATCTTTAATTTTTTATTATTCCATGCCAATATTATTCAACTTTCATATACTTTTGGCAACTTTTTATATTATTTTTTGAGACTAACATATTGATCCAGTGCCCAGTGCCAGTTCCTGTTTGTTGCATGTTTTATGTTTTGCAGAAACCCAATATCAAACAGAGTCCCAACGGGATAAAAACAGACGGAGAATTATTTTGGAATATTTGTGATTTTTGGGAGGAAGAATCAACGCGAGACGGTGCCCGAGGGGGCCACGAGGCAGGGGCGCGCGCCCCAGGGGGGTAGGCGCGCCCTGGACCCCCGTGGGCACCCCGTAAGGTGGTTGACGCTCTTCTTTTGCCGCAAGAAATCTAATTTTATGAGAAAAATCTGGGCGAAAGATTCAACCCAATCGGAGTTACGGATCTCCGGATATAAAAGAAACGGTGAAAGGGCAGAATCGGAGAACGCAGAAACAGAGAGAGACAGAGAGATAGATCCAATCTCGGAGGGGCTCTCGCCCCTCCCACTCCGTGGGAGCCAAGGACCAGAGGGGAAACCCTTCTCCCATCTAGGGAGAAGGTCAAGGAAGAAGAAGAAGAAGAAGGGGGGCTCTCTCCCCTTGCTTCCGGTGGCGCCGGAACAACGCCGGTGGCCATCATCATCACCGCGATCTACACTAACACCTCCGCCATCTTCACAAACATCTCCATCACCTTCCCCCATCTATATTCAGCTGTCCACTCTCCCGCAACCCGCTGTACCCTCTACTTAAACATCGTGCTTTATGCTTCATATTATTATGCAATGATGTGTTGCCATCCTATGATGTCTGAGTAGATTTTCGTTGTCCTATCAGTGATTGGTGAATTGCTATGATTGGTTTGAGTTGCATGTTTTATTATTGGTGGTATCCTATGGTGCTCTCCGTGTCGCGCAAGCGTGAGGGATCCCCGCTGTAGGGTTTGCAATATGTTCATGATTTGCTTATGGTGGGTGGCGTGAGTGACAGAAGCACAGACCCGAGTAAGTAGGTTGTTTGCGTATGGGATAAAGGGGACTTGATACTTTAATGCTATGGTTGGGTTTTACCTTAATGATCTTTAGTAGTTGCGGATTCTTGCTAGAGTTCCAATCCTAAGTGCATATGATCCAAGAAGAGAAAGTATGTTAGCTTATGCCTCTCCCTCAAATAAGATGGCAATAGTGATTACCGGTCTAGTAACATAGTCAATTTGTTAGGGACAATTTCACAACTCCTACCACCACTTTTTCACACTCGCTATATTTACTTTATTGCTTCTTTATCTAAACAACCCCTAATTTTTATTTACGTGCTCTTTATTATCTTGGAAGTCTATCCAAGAACACCTACAAAGTAATCCTAGTTTCATACTTGTTCTAGGTAAAGCGAACACTAATCATGGGTAGAGTCATATCAGTGGTAGATAGGACTTGAGATAATGTTTGTTCTACCTTTAGCTCCTCGTTGGGTTTGACACTCTTACTTATCGAAAGAGGCTACAGTTATCCCCTACACTTGTGGGTTATAACTACCCCTACTATCACCGGGAAAGGACACCGCAAGATTGAACCCAAAGCTAAGCACTTCTCCAATTGCAAGAAAGATCAATCTAGTAGGCCAAACTAAACCGATAATTCGAAGAGACTTGCAAGGATATCAAATCATGCATATAAGAATTCAGAGAAGAACCAAATAATATTCATAGATAATCAAGTTCATAAATCCACAATTCGTCGGATCTCGGCAAACACACCGCAAAAGAGTATTACATCGAATAGATCTCCAAGAACATCGAGGAGAACTTTGTATTGAGAATCAAAGAGAGAGAAGAAGCCATCTACCTAATAACTATGGACCCGAAGGTCTATGGTAAACTACTCACGCTTCGTCGAAGAGGCAATGGTGTTGATGTAGAAGCCCTCCGTGATCGATTGCCCCTCCGGCAGATCGCCGGAAAAGGCCCCAAGATGGGATCTCACGGGTACAGAAGGTTGCGGCGGTGGAAAAGTGGTTCCCCCTAATGTTTCTAGGGTATAAGAGTATATATAGGCGAAAGAAGTATGTCGGTGGAGCTACGAGGGGCAAATGAGGGGGGCGCGCCTACCCCCCTGGGCGCGCCCTCCTGCCTCGTGGCCTCCTCGTAGAGTCTTAGACTTCAACTCCAAGTCTTATCAATTGCTTTTGCTCCAAGAAAGATCCTCGCGAAGGTTTCATTCCGTTTGGACTCCGTTTGATAATCCTTTTCTGCAAAACTCTAAAATAGACAAAAAAACAGAAACTGTCATTGGGCCTCTGGTTAATAGGTTAGTCCCAAAAATAATATAAAGAGCATATTAAAGCCCATTAAACATCCAAAACATATAATATAATAGCATGGAACAATAAAAAATTATAGATACGTTGGAGACGTATCAAATATTCATGGAAAACAGAATCCCGAGTGATCGCTAAATTCCGATGAGCTGCGGATTTGCTCAGAGAAAGATCCTAATGGATTATACAAAGCAAGAACTTTCATGGCCCTAAATTATCACGAACAAGTTTTTGGGAAATTTTCAGTGATACTCAATCATCTTTCAGGAGAGGCTAGCTAGTGATTTGAGTGAGGATGTATCATAAAATTCAAGTGCTGATTATGGTGTTTGGACTAAGTCTATGAGAGAGATGCCAATCATTATCCTATAAGAATACCAATTCCTCATCCACTTCAGATCCAAACTTGCAGTTTTGATACTTTGTCTCCTAGAGAAAGGACCAAACCATGCTATGGAAGGTATCAAATTCACACCTTGTTCAAGATGTTCCCGAGTGATCTGGAAACCTGAAAGAAGGGATCATCGGTTCATAAGAGAACTGATTTGCAAAGTGTGATTGGTCACTCGCCTTTTTCTTTGCACTAGTTATGCGGAAAATTTGGTTTAAGATTTTCTCAGTCGAGATTGTTTCATCCGACTGGAATTAATCCGTTTAATGGCTCATTTGAATGGATCAGCGTATATCTTTTGCGTGTTGCCGAAAGATTCAGAGTGAGAGGAATTGATGGGAGAATTTCATAGGAAAGCTCCTTGGTTCCCATGCTTGACCTACGTTTACTAGTGTGAATAGTTACCAACGTGGTGGAGGGCCCAGACAATGCCTTGGTTACTACCCAATTACTCCACTTGCCAAAATTATGCCATTACCTTGGACATGTCGACCTGATCTGGTGAATGAGAGGATGAAGTCATGCATTGGTTGTTACTCCTCTGCCATATATAAATAAACAAAAGGATCAAATCCTTCCATTCTCTCCCCAATTCCTCATTGCCACCGCAGTCTCACTGTTGCGCCCATCTTCTGAACGTGCAATCTCTCACCACCTCCTATTTCTTCACCACAAGCTTGAGTAGTAGTAGAAGAATAAAACAAGTTAGACGTACTTTGTTGTTGCAAGTTTTACGTGGCTGCTACGGGCTTCTAGCAAGAACCATTCTTACCTACGGCACAAAACCACAATAGTGATTTATCAAGTTTGCTATTTTTAACCTTCACAAGGACCGGCCACAGTCAAATTCGATTCAACTAAAGTAGGAGAAACAGACACCAGCCAGCCACGTTTATGCAAAACTAGTTGCATGTCTGTCGGTGGAACTGGTCCCATGAATGAGGTCATGTAAGGTTGGTCCGAGCCGCTTCATCCAACAATACCGTAGAATCAAAATAAGACATTGGTGGTAAGCAGTATGGCGATCACCGCCCACAACTCTTTGTACTCTACTCACGCATATCATGTATGCATAGACCTGGCTCGGATGCCACTGTTGGGAAATGTAGCATGCAATTTCAAAAAAAGTCCTACGCTCACGCAAGATCTATCTAGGAGATGCACAGCAACGTGAGGGGGTGAGTCTGTCTACGTACCCTTGTAGACCAAAAGCAGAAGCGTTTGGCAATGCTGTTGATGTAGTCAAACTTCTTCTCGTTCCGACCGATCAAGCCCCGAACGTACGGCACCTCCAAGTTCTGCACACATTCAGCTCGATGACGTCCCTCGAACTCTTGATCTAGCAAAGTGTCGAGGAAGTAGAAGAGTTCCATCAGCACGACGGAGTGGTGACAATGATGGTGAAGGTATCCGCACAGGGCTTCGCCTAAGCACTACGAGAATATGACCGGAGGCGTAAACTATGGAGGGAGGCACCACACACGGCTAACAGTTGATGTTGTGTCCTTGTGAGGCGCCCCCTCGGCACATATATATAGGTGGGAGGGGAGGAGAGGCAGCCAGGGGTGTCCTAGGGTTGGCCACCGCCCCCTAGGGGCCCTGCCTTGCCTTGCCCCCCCTTCCATGTATGCATGAAGGGGAAGGAAAGAGGGGGGGGGGGGGGTGAGGGAAGGAAGTGGGAATCCTAATCCACACTTTCCTTGCCTTTCCCCCCTTTCCTTTTATCCTCCTATAGCCTTACAGGGCGCACCAGCCCCTTGTGGGCTGGTGTGTTCCTTCACAAGGCCCATATGGCCCATAGGATTGTCGGGGGTACCCGAAACACCTTCCGATGACCCGATAAGTACCCGATACCCTCCAGAACACTTCCGGTGTCTGAATACTATGGTCCTATATATCAATATTTACCTCTCGACCATTTCAATACGCCTCGTCATGTCTGATCTCATCCAAGACACTGAACAACATTCGGCCACCAAATCATATAACTCATATAATACAAACTCGTCATCGAACGTTAAGCATGCGGACCCAACGGGTTCGAAAACTATATAGACATGATCGAGACACCCCTCCGGTCAATAACCAATAGCGGAACCTGGATGCTCATATTGGCTCCTACATATTCTACGAAGATCTTTTATCGGTCGTACCGTTATGACAACATACGTTATTCCCTTTGTCCATCGGTATGTTACCTACCCGAGATTCGATCGTCAGTATCTTCATACCTAGTTCAATCTCATTACCGGCAAGTCTCTTTACTTGTTCTGTAATACATCATCCTGCAGCTAACTCATTAGTCACTTTGCGTGCAAGGCTTCTTATGATGTGTATTACCGAGAGGGCCCAGAGATACCTCTTCGATACTCGGAGTGACAAATCCTAATCTCGATCTATGCCAACCCAACAAACACCTTCAAAGATACCTGTAGAACATCTTTATAATCACCCAGTTACGTTGTGACATTTGATAGCACATAAGGCATTCCTCTGGTATCCTGGAGTTGCATAATCTCATAGTCAGAGGAATATGTATTTGACATGAAGAAAGCAGTAGCAATAAAGCTGAACGATCATTATGCTAAGCTAACGGATGGGTCTTGTCCATCACATCATTCTCCTAATGATGCGATCCCATTTATCAAATGACAACACATGTCTATGGTTAGGAAACTTAACCATCTTTGATCAACGAGCTAGTCTAGTAGAGGCTTACTAGGGACACATTGTTTTGTCTATGTATCCACACATGTATCAAGTTTCCGATTAATACATTCTAGCATGAATAATAAACATTTATCATGAAATTAGTAAATTTGAAATAAAAACTTCATAATTGCCTCTAGGGCATATTTCCTTCAGTCTCCAACTTGCACAACAGTCAATAATCTAGTTCACATCGCCATGTGATTTAACACCAATAGTTCACATCTTTATGTAATTAACACCCATAGTTCAGATCGCCATGTGACCAACACCCAAAGGGTTTACTAGAGTCAATAATCCAGTTCACATCGCTATGTGATTAACACCCAAAGATTACTAGGGTGTGATCATGATTTCCTTGTGACAGAAGTTTAGTGAACGGGTGTGACACATTCAGGCTTAACATTCAGGAAGCAGGAGACCAAGTTCGCATTAGTCGTGAAAAGTTGAAAACAGCCCAATCTCATCAAAAGAGCCAATATGATTGTAAACATAAGGCCATGACTTATGAAGTCGGCGAGAAGGCTTACCTTTGGGTTACTCCTCTGAAAGGAACCCATCAATTCGGTATCAAGGGTAAATTGGCTCCTTGCTACATTGCTCCCTTTCACATTCTTGCCTAACGAGGAGAAGTTTCCTTTTGGAACTACCTCCGCATCTTTCCAGAGTTCATGATGTCTTCCATGTTTCTCAACTCAGGCGTTGCTTCTCGGGTCCTATTCGGGGAGTGGACCACGAAACACTTGATCTCCAAGATAATCTCACATATCGGGAATACCCCGTTCGTATCCTTGATCAAGCCGAGCGTACCACTCGACGCCATAACATCAAGTTTCTCAAGGTTCAATGGTCACACCATTCCGAGAAAGAAGCTACTTGGGAAAGGGAGGCCATGTATAGATTGTTGCATATCGCCATGTATAGATTGTGTTACTGGTGTGTTCTCTGCGGTAGGTTATGCTCCTGAGGATATCCGTGAGTATCCAACTGAAGGACAGTACCCCTCGACCACTCTGTCAGGCAAGCAACCACCATTTGATCATATCAATAAAATCCCATGTTCTCGTTCCTGCTCTCATTTACTGCATTTAAGACAACAACATTTCGAACTGCTGTGTTCTGCGGTAGTTGAACCCTTATCCTCTGCATGACCTGTCATTGCCACAGTAAGTAGATGAAACCCACTAGCATGTGTAGGAGGTGATTGATCCATGTTTGTGTTTCCTACCATGCTATGCCTGCTATGATTAGAGTCGTGTCAAGTCTGGTTCATCTGGGTGATGAGTTAGAGTGAAATGATTATGTCAATGATGATACACTAGTAGAAAAAGGGCCGTTTGTTCAAATCTTTAGTCCCAGTTTGTAGGCACTAATGTGACCATTAGTGCCGGTTCCAATGGCTAGGTACTAAAGAGGTGGTGGCAGGCTTGTGTCAGGCTACGGCCTCACCATGACCTATAGTACCGGCTCATGCCATGAACCAGGACTAGAAGTTCACCTTTAGTACCGGTTCATGTAACCAATCGGGACTACAGATATCACTATATATAGTGCTTTTTCCAGCCCGAGCCGAAGCCCTATGTTTTTCCCCTCCTCTCTGTTTTCTTCCCCTCTTGCTCGAGCTCCCACCTCCATTTTTGCCAAAATTTTCCAACATTTGAAGGCACCCCATCCATCCAAGTGATCCCAAAGGTTAGCAACTCTGTCCTTTCATCTCTCATTGCTACATTAGCTCTTGCAATGCTCTATAAGTATAGTGATTTGTGGGTTTTTAGTTTGGGAGGAATTATATGTTGTAGTTTATTGATTTATATGCAATTTGAGGTCAAAATAACTCTTAGTTTGCATATGTAGGTGTGGTTTACTTAGTGCCTTCCCGTCTCCGTCCTAACCACCATCGATCGCCCGCACCGTCCTGTCGCCGGCACCACCTTGTGGTGAGCCTCTTGTTCTTATCTTTTTAATATAAGAAAAAAAATCATGTTTGTGTTATTTAGATATATAGTTACTTGTATAATTATCTTACCCGTACATTGTTTGTTATACATAGTGCCATGGTTATGATATTCGTCCCCATCGGCCCTCGTCCAGGTTATGATTTGGATGTGGTACATTCTCTTTTATAACTATTTGTTGCATTTTGTGTTTATGACAAATTATGCCCATCAAGTTGACATAGATATTTTTATCTAGGAGGTATGTGAACCGGAAATTCCAACCGACCCTATTGTCGAGAGGTTAAATTTAGCTGAAAAAGAAAACGAGTATTTGAAAGAAAAATTGAAAAGAATTGAGCGGGAGAAGATGGAATTGGAGTTGCATGTTGCCGATGTCGTCGATGATCACAAGATCAAGATGGAGAAAATGCGCTTGAAGATTAGAAAGATTAGAAAATATGCCATCGATAGTGAGGCTTGGTACCATTATGCTGTTGGATCAATTGTTACCTTAGTTGCGATCTTGATCGCATTTGTTGTTGCATTTAAATGCTTCAGCTAGAGAGTTATTTGTATGTTGTTTTATGAGAATAAGTGGTATATGAATTTTATGTACGAACTTTATGTATGAACTTTCTGTATGAACTTGTATTAATTTGGTCTTTTTGGTGCTGTGTAAATGAAGATGAGCCAACAATGGATGTACGATGACCGATGCTCTCCCTAGTTCATTAATGGCGTGCATACTTTTCTGCTTGCGGCTGAGGCAAACAAGTGGGCAGATGGTTTTATGCCTTGTCCATGTGCTAACTGTAAGAATGACCTGAATTACTCTAAGTCAAGAACCATTCACATCCACTTGTTTGAGTCCGGTTTCATGCCCCACTATAATATTTGGACCAAGCACGGAGAAAGAGGGGTTATGATGGAAGACAATGAAGAAGAAGAGGACGACGACAGCTATCCTGACCATGGGTTCCCTGAATATGATGGTACAACAATGGGGGAAGAAGGCGAGCCGGCAATGCGGGAAGAAGCTGAAGAAGAGGCATCAGATGAGCCCGCTGATGATCTAGGTCGGGCCATTGCCGATGCAAAGAGAAACTGATCACAAGAAATTGTTTTACCCTAATTGCAAAGCTGACAAGAAAAAGCTGGGCACCACCTTGGAATTGCCGCAATGGAAGGCAGGGAATGGTGTATCTGACAAGGGATTTGGAAAGTTGCTGATAATGTTAAAGAAGATGCTTCCAAAGGACAACGAATTGCCCGAGAGTATGTACGAAGCAAAGAAGGCTGTCTGTCCTCTATGATTAGAGGTGCAGAAGATACATGCATGCCCTAATGACCGCATCCTCTACCACGGTGAGTACGAGGATTTGAACGCGTGCCCGATATGTGGTGCATTGCCCTATAAGATCATCTGCGATGACCCTGGCGATGTCGAGGGCGAGCACCCCAGGAAGAAGATTCCTGCCAAGGTGATGCGGCATGCTCCTATAATACCATAGTTGAAATGTTTGTTCCAAAACAAAGAGCATGCCAAGTCGATGCGATGGCACAGAGAAGACTGTAAGAAAGACGGGAAGTTGAGAGTACCCGCTGACGGGTCGCGGTGGAGAAAAATCGAGAGAAAGTTCTGGGAGGACTTTGCAGGTGACGCAAGGAACGTATGGTTTGGTCTAAGCGCAGATGGCATTAATCCTTTTGGGGAGCAGAGCATCAACCATAACACTTGGCCTGTGACTCTATGTATGTGTAACCTTCCTACTTGGTTGTGCATGAAGCAGAAGTTCATTATGATGCCAGTGCTCATCCAAGGGCCTCAGCAACCCGGGAACGACATTGATGTGTACCTAAGGCCATTAGTTGAAGAACTCTTACAACTGTGGAATGAAAAAGGTGTATGTGCGTGGGATGAGCACAAACAGGAAGAATTTGACCTACATGCGTTGCTGTTTGTGGCCATCAATGATTAGCCTGCTCTTAGTAACCTTTTAGGACAGACAAACAAGGGATACCACGCATGCACACACTGTTTGGATGATACCTACAATATATATTTTGATAATTGTAAGAAGAATGTGTACCTAGGACATCATCGATTTCTTCCGAGCATGCATCCCGTAAGAAAGAAAGGCAAGCATTTCAAAGGTGGGGCAGATCACCGGACAAAGCCTCGCCATCGTACCGGTGATGATGTACATGATATGGTCAAGGATTTGAAGGTAATCTTTGGAAAGGGTCCTGGCGGACAATCTGTTCCGAATGACACTGATGGACGCACACCCATGTGGAAGAAGAAATCTATATTTTGGGACCTGCCCTATTGGAAAGATCTAGAGGTCCGCTCTGCAATCGACTTGATGCACGTGACGAAGAATGTTTGCATGACCCTGCTTGGCTTCTTGGGCGTGTATGGGAAGACAAAAGATACACCGGAGGCATGGGAGGACCAGCAACGTATGCACGGAAAGCGTACATCAGGGTCATGCCAGCTACAGTCTTACCAAAGAAGAGAAGGAAATCTTCTTTGAATGCCTGCTCAGTATGAAGGTACCCTCTAGCTTCTCATCGAATATAAAGGGAATAATAAATATGGCAGAGAAAAGTTTCAGAACCTAAAGTCTTATGACTGCCATGTGATTATGACGCAGTGTCGGAGTAAATGACCACGGGTAGCCTAACCGACTCCCCCTGGCACTTCAAAAAACATCGGGCCGACTGGGCTCTCAAACATCCAAGACGAAGGGTCGCCTTCTCCTGACAGCAGGCGGCCAGACCTGTACCCTCAAAGTTTGCACCCACATAATGGCGATAAGACGGGGCGTGGCTACAGTGAAGCCTGCCACCCCCGAATCCCGGAGTAAGCGTGGCCACAGTGCGCCATACTGGGCGGCCATCCCTCGTCCGGCGTGACACTATTGCCATGGTGACCATGACATCACCCACGACAGGTTGTGAGTACGGTCTGCAGGCCGTGGGCCCCTCCTGCCAGAGAGCCACCAGGGCGGCTGGACTCGACCAGTCGGCATGGGGGAAGCCGGCTCCCAACAGCCGATTTGCCCTCGCCCTAGAAGTTTGTGCACCATTAAGAAGATGAGACGGGTTAAGGCTACAGTGAATGCCCGCCATGCGGCGGTACTGTAGCCATGCTTACCCCGAAAAAGCCATCGTCAACAAGAGTAAGGGTACAGTAACTAGCAGCCGACAAGACCCCCGGGTGGTGGGCCCAGCCTGTCGACCAAGAGGCCAGCAGCCGGCGGGGCCCACTAGTCGGCGGGCCCCAGCGGCCGGCAGAGAAGCCAGCGACCATAGACACTGACGGTCTGGACCCACATCCAGCCGGATTACCATTGTACCCCTGGGGGTAGGCCTATATAAACCCCCTAGGGCACCCATGCAAAGGGTTGATCTCTTAGAGTTTTACATGCCACTTAGAGAGAAGAGGAAAGCTAGCCTTGCCCTTCTTCTTCCTCTAGCTAAACTGCTCAAGGAGCATCTTGTAGCTACTTGTTGATCTAGTGATCATGTGGAGACCCCGTAGAGCAGGACTAGGGGTGTTATCTCCTAGGAGAGCCCCGAACCTGGGTAAGATTCGCCGGCGTGCATGTCTTCGCCTTGTCCTGTTTCTAGGCACCGGCGATGTCTTACTGGTTCCCACAATGATTAGCCACCCATTGGCATATGTCGCACCTACCACCCAACATTTGGCGCCCACCGTGGGGCCAGGTGCACCGTCGTCCGGAGATCTGCTCTGGACGTGAACCCTCTTCCTTCCTAGTGAGCGTAGCCAGCCTGGCATGCCTGATGGTGCTTGCCCCGACGTGCTGCATGGCATCAACGACGCCTGCGCAGCTAGCTACCTCACCGATCTTCTCAGCGAGGTCTGCCTCTCCGACGAGCCCGCGCCAGGCGCGGGTGCAACCAGCTCCGAGAGCTGCCTCGTCGACTTCATTGGCAAGCTCGACATCGCCAAGGAGCTCACCTCCGACCTGGAGTTGATCAGCTCCACAGACCCGGTGCTCGTCGACTCCGACATGGCATCCCTTGACGCCTTCCCCACCAACGTGGTGGTCATCGACGACCCTCTTCCTTGTGTCGACAGCGGCGGCAGCACTATTACTGAGGTGCTGGTCATTAGTCACAGCGCCACCTCCGGCGGAAACGTCCACGACACTCTGATGACCCACAAGTATAGGGGATCTATCATAGTCCTTTTGATAAGTAAGAGTGTCAAACCCAACGAGGAACAGAAGGAAATGACAAGCGGTTTTCAGTAAGGTATTCTTTGCAAGCACTGAAACTGTAGGTAACAG
This sequence comes from Triticum dicoccoides, assembly GCF_002162155.2. NCBI lineage: Eukaryota > Viridiplantae > Streptophyta > Magnoliopsida > Poales > Poaceae > Triticum > Triticum dicoccoides. The sequence continues at coordinate 290,107,083 of NC_041383.1, read as the reverse complement.
ATAGTTTTGTGATAAGATAATTTGTAACGGGTAACAAGCAATGAAAGTAAATAAAGTGTAGCAAGGTGTCCCAATCCTTTTTGTAGCAAAGGACAAGCCTGAACAAGTTCTTATAATGAGAAAAGCGCTCCTGAGGACACATGGGAATTATCTTCAAGCTAGTTTTCATCACGCTCATATGATTCACGTTCGTTACTTTAATAATTTGATATGTGGGTGGACCGGTGCTTGGGTACTGCCCTTTCTTGGACAAGCATCCCACTTATTATTAACCCCTATTGCAAGCATCCACAACTACAAAAGAAGTATTAAGGTAAACCTAACCATAGCATGAAACTAGTGGATCCAAATCAGCCCCTTACGAAGCAATGCATAAACTAGGGTTTAAGCTTCTGTCACTCTATCAACCCATCATCTACTTATTACTTCCCAATGCCTTCCTCTAGGCCCAAATAATGGTGAAGTGTCATGTAGTCGACATTCACATAACACCACTAGAAGAGAGACAACATACATCTCATCAAAATATCGAACGAATACCAAATTCACATGACTACTAATAACAAGACTTCACCCATGTCCTCAGGAACAAACGTAACTACTCACAAAGCATATTCATGTTCATGATCAGAGGAGTATTAATATGCATTAAGGATCTGAACATATGATCTTCCACCAAGTAAACCAATTAGCATCAACTACAATGAGTAATCAACACTACTAGTAACTCACATGTACCAATTTGTGGTTTTGATACAAGATTGGATACAAGAGATGAACTAGGGTTTTGAGAGGAGATGGTGCTGGTGAAGATGTTGATGGAGATTGACCCCCTCCCGATGAGAGGATCGTTGGTGATGACGATGGTGATGATTTCCCCCTCATGGAGGGAAGTTCCCCCGAGAGAACAGCTCCGCCGGAGCCCTAGATTGGTTCCGCCAAGGTCCCGCCTCGTGGCGGCGGAGTTTCCTCCCGTAAGCTTGATTATGATTTTTTCCAGGGTAAAAGCCTTCATATAGCAGAAGATGGGCACCAGAGGGCCACCAGGGGCCCACGAGACAAGGGGCGCGCCCAGTAGGGGGGGGGCGCCCCCACCCTCGTGGCCAGGGTGTGGGTCCCCTCTGGTACTTTCTTTCTCAGTAATTCTTATTAATTCCAAAAATGACTTTCGTGGAGTTTCAGAACTTTTGGAGCTATGCAGAATAGGTTTCCAATATTTGCTCCTTTTCCAGCCAGAATCCTAGCTGCCGGCATTCTCCCTTTTCATGATAAACCTTGTAAAATAAGAGAGAATAGCCATAAGTATTGTGACATAACGTGTAATAACAGCCCATAATGTAATAAATATCAATATAAAAGCATGATGCAAAATGGACGTATCACACTCTACAGACGGCGCTGCACGATCTGTCCACCCCATTCCGGCTGTCGCTGATGCTGATATGCTGGAGGCCCACCGCCTTGCCCTCATCGAGAACGGCAAGAAGATAGCCTCCATGAGACGCCTCACCGAGGCTTATCAACGCAAGGTTGATCGTGCCGCCTCTAGCATACCGCCTGCTGGCGGACCCAGCCGGATTGGCGCTATCAAGAAGCGCGGCGCAGCCATCGCTAGCATGCTAGGTGATGACCGCCCAGTCTACGCCACGCCACTTGAGAACGTGCATGCCTCCCAGGCGGCAGTAGACGAGCTGGAGGGGCTGGAAGGCGACGAGCTTCATTGCATGACCAGACGCGCCCAACAGCTCATCGACGCGTCCACAGAATGACATGAAGCCGGCGCCCGCGCCGAGAGTCCTCCCACAGGTCGAGAGCACGACACAACCTCCCAGTTCTCGACTGCAGGCAGTGCCTGCGAGCGAAAAGACAAGGAGCCAACTGCTAGCTGCAGTCGGACGTGCCTCACCATCGAGCACGACGCAGAAGGCTGCCCCGAGCCATGGAGCGACGAGGCAATAACCCGCCTCCTCCTCCGCCACGCAGGGAGAGATATCCCACCCCACCGCCTGTTGAGCACCCGACGCTCAGCGGCCGGCTAGGCCGCCGCGAAGGAATCAACAAGAATGATGCTCGCCATCGGATCGCCCGCCTGGAGCGATCCCTGGCGCTAGAAGAAGATGATGTCGGCCCGCCCTGTTTCGGACCCCGCATCCGCGACGAGCCTTTCCCCAAAGGGTTCTCACTCCCAAGAGACACGCCAAAATATAACGGCTCGGTGAAGTCGGAAGACTGGCTGATAAACTACTACACTGCAGTCAGCATAGCAAACGGCAATAGGCGTGTTGCCGTGAAGTACGTCCCCCTCATGCTTCAGGGCACGACATGCACCCGGTTGAACAACCTCAAGCCTTACAGCGTCAACAGCTGGCTGGACTTCATAAAAGTCATCATTCACAACTTCACCAGCACGTACAAGCGGGCACCCAAGCCACGTCAGCTTTCCCTTTGTGTCCAAGGCCCGACCGAGTCCAGCCGCGACTACCTGACGCGCTGGGCCAAGATCCGCAACTCCAGTGAAGGGGTGCACGAGGTGCAAGCAATAGAGTACTTCACCGCCGGGTGCCGAGAGGGCACCCTCCTCAAGCACCGACTTCTCTGCGACCAGCCAGCTACGCTTGACGAGCTGCTGATCATAGCAGACAAGTACGCCACAACCGACTCCTCAATGAAGACTGAGCATCGAGTAGACGCCTCTGGAAAGGTGCTTCCTCCGGCTCCAAAAACGCCGGCTGGCGACTCCAATCGGCGCCTGCACTAGAACGACCACAAGCGCAAGGCTCCAATGCCGACTTCCACCAGTCGGCAAGTGGCGACGGTTGAGGATGAGCAGCCCGAAGGGCAGCCTATACCCAAGCGTCCGAAAGGCGGCAGGCCGGCTTGGCAGCCGGCTTTCTCCTACGAGCAAACCATCAATGCCCCCTGCAAGTTCCGCGGCGGCGCGAAGCCGTCCAACCACATAACCCGGAAGTGCCATTGGCTCACCCGAATTTCCAAGGGCGAAGGACTGCTGCCTCCTCTGCCTGCTAGCCAGCCGCCTCTGGCTCCTCAACAGCCGGCTGCCCACCCAGCAGTCGGAGCTATTCAAGACGAGTTCCCTGACGAGCATGCAGCCTATGTCGTCTTTACAAGCCAAGCTGAAGACAGTCGTAGCCGGCACCGACAACACCAAGAAGTCAATGCAGTTGCCTCCAAAGATCCAGAGTTCATGCATTGGTCTGAAAATCCCATCAGCTGGAGCTGGGCTGATCACCCATAGGTGACGCCTTCTCCGGGTTCTTATGCCTTGGTGTTGGATGCCACCTTTGCAACAGAGAGGCGAGCTGCTCATTTCTCCCGAGTTCTGATTGATGGCAGAAGCAACATCAACATCCTGTACCGCGACACCATAGAGAAGCTGAATATCAAGACGAAGCGTCTCTTTGCCAGTCGGACCGTATTCCATGGCATTGTACCTAGCCTATCATGCTCACCAATCGGCAAGATCAAGATAGATGTCCTCTTTGGAGACAAAGATCACTTCCGCCGTGCTAGGAATTTTTGGCTAGCATGAGGGGGAAAGGCAAGCTCAACATGTTGGACGATCCATGACAATATACTTTAACTGAGAAGTGAGAAAACATAACCCATTACGTTGTCTTGTCCAACATCAACTCTTTAGCATGTCATACTTTAATGAGTGCTCACAGTTATAAAAGATGTCCAAGATAGTATATTTATATGTGAAAACCTCTCTTTCTTTATTACTTCCTATTAATTGCAACGATGACCAAAACTATGTTTGTCAACTCCCAATAACTTTTATGTCTCATACTATTTATATGTGAAGTCATTACTATCCATAAGATCATTATGAACTCTTTTATTCTTTTTATTCTTTCTATTTTCTTAAGATCATAGCAAGATAGCAAAGCCCTTGACTCAACACTAATATTTATTATATGGCTCACGGACTCTATTACATAGAGAGATCACAAAGAAAAACTCAAAACTAATTCATACCAAAACTTTATTCTACTAGATCAAGATATTACCAAAAGGATCGAACTAAAAAAAATAGTAAAGATAGGAGCGTGATGGTGATACGATACCGGGGCACCTCCCCCAAGCTTAGCAGTTGCCAAGGGGAGTGCCCATACCCATGTGATTATGTCCTTGGAAGTGGTGAAGAAGGAGTTATTGATGATGTAGGCTTGTCGTCCATCTTCCAAGGCATAGGCTCACCATCATAGAGGATGATCAAGTCTCCGGGATCCTCAAATCTGCAGCCAAACTCATCCTCTTGAATCTATATTCATACTCACAGTTTTGGTTTTGCAGGTCATAGATCTTGGCTTGGAGATGCTCGATTTTCTCATGAAGCTTGAAGATGGTCTCCCCAATGTTCTTGGCGTCCAGCTTGTGGTTGTTGGTGAATTCCGCGATCATCATATGGTTGGCGTTGAGTCCACGCTCCACCATCCCTTGACACTTGAAAACTTGTTGTTGCATAGCTTCGAGCTTTGTCTCCACGCTTCCGGTACGCCTTGGTCCCTCTATCTCGCGGATGTGCAGCAGCCCCTCACGCATCTCAATGGTTTGAGGTTGTTGCAGCACCTCCGCGAGATAGGGGTTGATAACCCTCTCGAAAAACTTGTCCTTGAGAGAGCTTGGAGACGTCATGGTGCTCTAGATTTGTCAGAAAAACAGCTCGAAACAAAAACAGAAGATTTTTTTGCGTGATACGGTGGTCAAAACCCTCGGGAGCTTATATAATGAATTTTTATCGACCAAAAGAAGTAACATGCAAGAAAACGGCGTCCAGGAGGCACACGAGGTGCCCACGAGACAGGGGGCACGCCCAGTAAGGGTGGGCGCGCCCTCCACCCTCGTGTCCTTCCCAGATTACTTCTTGCTTTCCAAAATTCTTAAATATTCCAAAACGGAGAAAAATTGCCGTTAGAACTGTTTTGGAGTCGGTTTACTTACCGTACCACATACCTATTCATTTTCGGAGTCTGAATCATTCTGGAAAGTGTCCCTTATGTATTCCTGCGGGGTTACGGTTTCAATAATATTAGTTTCAACATTTATAGGATTACCTGAGATATAATGTTTGATTCTTTGACCATTCACCACCTTCGGATTGGTGCCTTCGAAGTTGTTGATTTTTATGGCACCGGAACAATAGACCTCCTCGATAACACAAGGACCTTCCCATTTAGAGAGAAGTTTTCCTGCAAAAAATCTTAAACGAGAGTTGAATAACAACACATAATCACCTACGTCAAATTCTCGCTTTTGTATTCTTTTGTCATGCCATCTTTTAAATTTTTCTTTGAACAGCTTGGCATTCTCATAGGCTTGAGTTCTCCATTCATCAAGTGAGCTAATATCAAATAACCTCTTCTCACCGGCAAGTTTGAAGTCATAGTTGAGCTATTTAATAGTGCAATATGCCTTATGTTCAAGTTCGAGAGGTAAGTGACATGCTTTTCCATAGACCATCTTATACGGAGACATACCCATAGGATTTTTATATGCAGTTCTATAGGCCCATAATGCACCATCAAGTTTCTTGGATCAATTCTTTCTAGATCTATTGATAGTCTTTTACAAAATTAATTTGAGCTCTCTATTACTCAATTCTACTTGACCACTAGACTGTGGGTGATAAGGAGATGCAATTCTATGATTAACATCATACTTAGCAAGCATTTTACGAAAAGCACCATGAATAAAATGTGAATCACCATCAGTCATGAGATATCTAGGGACTCCAAACCTCAGAAAAATAACTTCTTTAAGCATCTTAATAGAAGTTTTATGATCAGCACTACTAGTTGGAATAGCTTCTACCCACTTAGTAACGTAATCAACAACAACTAAAATATGTGTATATCCATTAGAGGCAGGAAAAGGTCCCATATAATCAAAGCCCCAAACATCAAATGGTTCAATAACAAGAGAATAATTCATAGGAATTTCTTGATGTCTACTAATATTACCAATTCTTTGACATTCATCACAAGACAAGACAAACTTACGAGCATCTTTGAAGAGAGTAGGCCAATAAAACCGGATTGCAATACCTTATGTGCAGTTCTATCTCCAGCGTGGTGTCCTCCATATGGTTCGGAGTGACACTTGCGTAGGATCTGTTCCTATTCATGCTCGGGTACACAACATCTAATAACACCATCTACTCCTTCTTTATAAAGGTGTGAGTCATCCCAGAAGTAATGTCTTAAATCATAAAAGAACCTTTTCTTTTGCTGGTATGTGAAACTAGGTGGTATAAATTTAGCAACAATGTAATTAGCATAATCATCATACCATGGAGCAGTACGAGAAGCATTAATGAATGCTAATTGTTCATCAAGAAAGCTATCATCAATAGGTAGTGGGTCATCAAGAACATTCTCTAACCTAGACAAGTTGTCTGCAACGGGGTTCTTAGCTCCCTTTCTATCAATAATATGCAAATCAAATTCTTGGAGTAAGAGAACCCATCTAATAAGCCTAGGTTTAGCATCTTTCTTTTCCATAAGATATTTAATAGCAGCATGATTAGTGTGAATAGTAACTTTAGAATCGACAATATAAGGTCTGAACTTATCACATGCAAATACAACTGCTAAGAATTCTTTTTCAGTAGTAGCATAATTTCTCACTCCATCAGGTCGTATGAAACCAGCATGCATCCTGGTTCCCGGGACTCCTTCATAGAATTCCAACAATTTCTCCTGGCAGTATCAAGAGTTTTACTAGCATACCGGATAACATTTAATTTCTTATCAACTCTTTGCCCTAGAATAGCACCTACAGCATAATCATTAGCATCACACATAATTTCAAAGGGTAAATTCCAATCAGGTGGCTGAACAATAGGTGCAGTGATTAAAGCTTTCTTAAGTATTTCAAATGCTTCTACACAATCATCATCAAAGACAAAAGGAGTATCTTTTTGCAATAAATTAGTCAGAGGCCTAGAGATTTTAGAAAAGTCCTTAATGAACCTCCTATAAAAACTGGCATGACCAAGGAAACTTCTTATACCTTTAATTTCCTTGGGACATGACATCTTTTCAATAGCATCGACTTTAGCTTTATCAACTTCAATACCTCTTTCAGAAATTTAATGCCCCAAGACAATGCCTTCATTAACCATAAAGTGGAACTTTTCCCAATTCAAGACGAGACTAGTGTCTTCACATCTCTGCAAAACTCGATCAAGGTTGCTCAAGCAATCATCAAAAGAGGATCCATAAACGGAGAAGTCATCCATGAATACCTCACAAATCTTTTCACAAAAGTCAGAGAATATAGCCATCATACATCTTTGAAAGGTAACAGGTGCATTATATAAACCAAAAGGCATCCGTCTATAAGCAAAAGTACCAAAAGGGCAAGTAAAGGTAGTTTTTGATTGATCGTCCGCTGACACAGGTATTTGAGAGAATCTAGAATAACCATCTAAGAAAGCAGAAATGTGTGTGTTTGGATAGTCTTTCTAGCATTTGATCAATAAAAGGTAAAGGGTAATGATCTTTCTTAGTAGCTTTATTTAATTTATGAAAATCAATTACCATCCTATAACCAGTAATAATTCTTTGCAGAATCAATTCATCTTTATCATTAGGAACAACAGTAATACCTCCCTTCTTAGGGACGTAATGGACATGACTTACCCAATCACTATCAGGAACAGGATAAATTATACCTGCCTCAAGGAGCTTTAGTATCTCCTTTCTTACCACTTCTTTCATCCTCGGGTTTAACCGTCGTTGATGATCTCTAACTAGTTTGGAATCTTCGTCCAATTTAAGTTTGTGTTGGCATAGAGTGGGACTAATGCCCTTAAGATCATCAAGAGTATATCCAATAGCAGCACGGTGCTTCTTCAGAGTTTCCAATAATCTTTCCTCTTCCTGCTCTGAAAGGTTAGCACTAATAATAACATGATATATCTTCTTTTCATCAAGATAAGCATATTTAAGATTATCAGGTAAAGGTTTAAGCTCAAACACGGGATCACCCTTGGGTGGAGGGGAATCCCCTAGGATTTCAGCAGGTAAGTTGTGTTTTAGAATTGGACCCTGTGTAAGGAATAATTCATCTATCTCCCTTCTTTCATTCATAAACATATCATTTTCATGGTCTAGCAAATATTGTTCTAACGGATCAGTACGAGGCACGACAATAGAAGCACGACCAATAATTTCATCCTTACTAGGCAATTCTTTATCATGGGGTTGTCTATGGAATTTAGCAAAATTAAACTCATGTTTCATATCCCCCAAGCCAATTGTAACAACGTCCTTTTCACAATCAATCTTAGCATTGACAATATTCAAGAAGGGTCTACCAAAAATAATGGGACAAAAGCTATCTTGTGGGGAACCAAGAACAAGAAAATCGGCAGGATATTTAACCTTCCCTGTATCAACTCATGAGGAAATCCACTCACTTCGAGTGGAACAACCAGGCGGACGAAGCTTTTCACAAGATGAAGAAGATGTTGACCATGCCGCCTGTCCTGGCGACGCCGACTGAGAAAGAGCCCATGCTACTTTACATTGCCGCGCCCAGCCGGGTGGTCAGCACTGTCATCGTGGTTCAGCGCCCCGAAGAAGGCGAAGCTCAGCTGGTCCAGAGGCCGGTGTATTACCTGAGTGAAGTACTTTCAACCTCGAAGCAGAATTACCCCCACTACCAGAAGATGTGCTACGGCATGTACTTTGCCACCAAGAAGCTCAAGCCCTACTTTCAAGAGCACCCCATTACGGTCGTTTGCGCTGCCCCACTTGCCGAGATCATGGGCAGTCGGGATGCATCTGGCCGAGTGGCCAAGTGGGCCATTGCACTAGCTCCTTATACCATCTTCTACCAGCCTCGCCCCCCATAAAGTCCCAAGTGCTGGCCGACTTCCTCGTCGACTAGGCCGAGACCCAGCACCTGCCACCAGCACCCGACTGCACCCATTGGCGGATGCACTTTGACAGATCCAAGATGCGCACCAGTTTGGGAGCCGGCATCGTCCTCACCTCTCCCAAAGGCGACAAGCTCAGATACATGTTGCAAATCCATTTTTCCGCCTCCAACAACGTGGCCGAGTATGAGGCGCTCATACATGGGCTCCGGCTAGCCAAAGAACTCGACATCCGCCGGATCCTGTGCTATGGCTGGTGATTGGGACGCCAAGGACGCAAACATGGCGAGCTACCGTTTCGTTGTTCAGCAGCTCAGTGGATATTTTGAAGGGTGCAAGTTCCTCCACATGCCACGGGCCGACAACAAGCAAGCGGATGCCCTAGCACGAATCAGCTCCACCCGGCAAGCTATACCAACCGGCGTCTCCCTTTAGCGCCTCCTCAAGCCGTCTCGAGAATCAGACTCCATCTTCGTGCCGCCTGATCCTGATGCAGTCGGATCTGACTTGGGGAATCCTGCAGGTGGCTCGGGGACTTCGGCAGGCGGCTCAGGGACTTTGGCAGGCGACCCAGGGACTGCTACAGTCGCACCCGGCCCGGGGACTTTAGAACTCGGATCAGGGACTGCAGTAGTCGGCCCGGGGACTTCAAGGACACAACAGGCGGTGGCCGACTCCAATCCCGCCACCTCCCAACCTAGCCGCCCTACTCACAGCAGCCGTGTTGGCAATAGAAGAAGTCACAACTCCATCATGGGACCAGCCCATCCTCAACTTTCTGGTAAACAGAGAGCTGCCGACTGACGAGACCTCAGCAAGGCAAGTTCAGCGCCGAGCCGAAGCCTACACAATAGTAAACTGAGAGCTCGTTAGGCGCAGTGTGATTGGAGTCTTCCAGCGCTGCGTCGATCCAGAGAAGGGCATTGCAATCCTCAAAGACATCCATCAAGGCGAGTGCGGCCACCACGCGGCCTCAAGATCACTCGTCGCCAAAGCTTTCCGCCATGGCTTCTTTTGGCCGACTGCTTTGGAAGATGCCAAAGAGTTGGTCAAACACTTCAAAGGGTGCAAAATTTTCAGCTCCAAGCAACACCTGCCGGCTTCCGCACTCAAGACCATCCCCCTCACCTGGCCCTTTGCCGACTGGGGGCTGGATATGGTGGGCCCATTCAAGACGGCACGCGGCGGCATGACGCATCTTCTTGTCGCCATAGAAAATTCACCAAGTGGATTGAAGCAAAGCCAATCACGAAGTTGAATGGGCCGACTGCTGTGACATTCATCGCAGACATCACCACTCGGTATGGCATACCACACAGCATCATCACCGACAACAACACGAATTTTGCCAAAGGAGCATTGGCTCGTTTCTGCGCGATACAGGACATCCGACTGGACTTAGCGTCCGTTTCCCATCCGCAGTCAAACGGCCAAGTCGGGCGAGCAAATGGCCTCATCCTGTCCGGCATCAAGCCCCGACTGGTTGAGCCACTGGAGCGTTCGGCCAGCTGCTGGCTCGAGGAGCTACCGACCGTCCTCTAGAGCTTGCGTACCACCCCGAACAAATCAACCGACTTCACTCCTTTGTTCCTTGTGTATGGTGCCGAGGCTGTCATCCCAACCGACATCGAGTTTGACTCACCTCGAGTCACCATGTACATGGAAGCGGAGGCAAAGGAAGCGCGGGAAGACGGTGTTGACCTGCTGGAAGAGGGCCAGCTATTAGCACTCAGCTGGTCCGCCATCTACCAGCATGGTTTGCGATGTTACCACAGTCGGAAGGTCAAGCCAAGATCCTTCCAAGAGGGCAACCTTGTGCTCCGGCTGATCCAGCGAACAGCCGGCCAGCACAAGCTCTCGGCTCCTTGGGAAGGCCCCTTCATCATCAGCAAGGCCTTGGGCAATGACTCCTACTACCTGATCGATGCATAGAAGCCCAAGGCACGCAAGAGAGATGATTCCGGCAAGGAGTCGGAACGCCCATGGAACGCCAATCTCCTACAAAGATTTTACAGTTAATGCAGTATGTACCACACTATCTTTTGTATTAAGTACAAGACATCAGGCCCCCCAAGGAGCACTCGGGGACTACCCTCTTTTATCTATATGATAAATATCATGCCTATAAATGTTTTAGTACATTTGTTCTTTCGTCCGGCACCGGGTTCGACCAGTCGGCCCGGGGACTTGCCGCCTTGAATTATGTTAAGCACCACCTATAGTTAGACAAGTAGTGTGCCGGCACCTAAGCCCTCTCTTGCCAAAAGTCGCAGCTCACAAAATCGGCTGGTCGACTGGCAAGAGTTAAAGGCAGGAAATGATGCCCACATAAAAAACGGCTAAGGACCAATGGGCTTACATAACACAAGCCGGCTCCCCACCCTGCCAACCGGCTGCTAACAGCCAGCTGGCCTGCTTCCCACTCACCTTGCCACAATCTAAGAAAGCTAAAGTACTTGCCCTCCCACACGGCCAAGTACTTTCCCAGCCACATACTGTAGAGCAGCTGTCCGGCTGGGAAGGCAGCGACCAAGGGAGGGCGGCAAAGGAAACAGTCAGAAAAAGATTCAAAGCAAGCAATGTCGGAAGTCAACACCAGCATAGCACATGCAAGATTATATTTACAGAAAAGGCCTTCAAAGGCCAGCATTCAACATTAGTTTGAATACACCCCCAGTGGGTGGAACTGCGCAAATTTAACAAACATTGTTCAAAACACTGATGAGCAGGAAGACAAAGATAAAAGTGGCGGCTCAGGCCAAGGGTGCAACTGGCGAGCTTGGTAGGTCAGTGGAGACGGTGGCGCTGGCTGGAGGAGTGGCCAGCTGGCGAGTTTCGGCTTGATCATCACCGGCAGCAGGTGGCATGTTCGCACGTGCCTCGTTGCTGGAGGCACAGTCAGGCTAAGGCTGGCCGGCCGCTCCACCGTCTGGCGCGGCGTCTTCACCATCCTCTTCCTCCTCCTCCTTACCCTCATCGCTGGAGTCGATCTCCTCCATCGAGTCTTCACCATCCGTCGGGTACAGCCCAAACCAGTCCGCTGGCAGCTTAGCATAGTCGTCGTTTAGGTTGGGGATAAAGATGCTGGTGTTGGTGTACTCGGCAATCACCGCAGCGCGATGAATGATAGCCAGCCGCACCGCCACTAGCTCCTCGTGGGCCTCCTGTTAGAACATGGCCAGCTAGGACAGGTCTAGCCTAGGGCACCATGCTCGAATGAACTCCAACGCCCGCCTGGCGCCTGATCGGGCCGCAGAAGCCTTCCACGCCTCGAAGTGGCCGACTGCCACGTCCAGTCAATCGGCAGTCCGACTAGGGGTGCGTGGAATCGCCTCGTCAGGCCAGAGGGCGGAAAACACCTGAGCTCCAACACGCTGAAGGCGGTGGAGCATCCGGTGGGCCGACTGGAGACGAGCCTGGATGGCCAAGAGCTGCTCCTCAAGCGTTCGACGAGCATTGGTCACGATCTCAACACCAGCCTGCCTCTGTGCGTTGTGGTGGGCCTCGATGACCTGGCTGGCGGCAATAGAGTAGCCGGGGAAGTACTCTGCACGAAGAAGAAAAGAGAATACAATGTCAGAAATCGGACCAAGCAACAGGTGACAAAGAAAGGAAAAAAGAGGAAGGCAGCTTACCGTCAACCATGTCTTCGATTTTGTCGTAGTCATCGTTCAACGCCCGCCTCGACTCGGCCCAGTTCACCGCCTCAATCTCATACTCGACTTGGAGGGCGGCCTCGTTGTCCTTCACTGCCTGCAGAGCCGCCTTGTGACTAGCCTCCTGGTCAGCCAGCTTCTTGGCCAGGCGGTTGCGCTCCTGAGCCGCGGCACTGCACTCCGCCTCCTTGGCACGTAACACGGTCTGGGCGTGACCCAATTGCTGCTGCAGGGTGTCGGTGTCAAAACCGGTGGATCTCGGGTAGGGGGTCCTGAACTATGCGTCTAAGGCTAACGGTAACTGGAGGTGGGGGACACAATGTATACCCAGGTTCGGTCCCTCTCGATGGAGGTAATACCCTACTTCCTGCTTGATTGATCTTGATGATATGAGTATTACAAGAGTTGATCTACCACGAGATCATAGAGGCTAAACCCTAGAAGCTAGCCTATGATTATGATTGTTGTTGTCCTACAGACTAAACCCTCCAGTTTATATAGACATCGGAGGGGACTAGGGTTACATAAAGTCGGTTACAGAGAAGGAGATCTACATATGCGAATTGCCTAGCTTGCCTTCCACGCAAAGGAGAGTCCCATCCAGACACGTGACAAAGTCTTCAATCTTGTATCTTCATAGTCCAACAGTCCGGCCAAAGTATATAATCCGGCTGTCCGAGGACCCCCTAATCTCGGACTCCCTCACAGGGCGGCATTGGCCTCTGCAAGGACAACAAAGAAGAATAAATAGTAAGGAAGAAGTCTCCAGAAAAGATCCGTCCCGACTGCTCAGCAGTCGGCCCGAATCTTGGGTACTACACCCAGTGGGTGCGCTCCCGCGCCCCCACGAGAGTTAGAAGGCGGAACACTTACTCCGGGTTTCAGACAGGTCAGCAGTCTTTTGAGTTAGCTCCCGGACATGGGAGTTGAAGGTAGCTGCACGGAGGTTATGATAGTCCTACAAAAAGGATAGACAAGCAAATAAGGACAAGTTAGCACCCGAGTCTACTTAGAAGTTCCAGGCCGCCTGCTCAGCAGCCGACCCGGAACTTGGGGACTACACCCAATGGGTGTGCTGACGCACCCCCACGGAAGAATCCAAGAGCAAAAAGCAAGAAGTAAGAGGCTTACCCGGATGGCCGTCCGCGTTGCCAGGAACTCCTGGCTGTAGTTTTTCAAGGCGGCGGCCTGAGCCTGAAGCCGAGTCCGGACTTCCTGCGCCGCCTCGTTCAGCACGACCGTCCCGCCTCCCGACATCCAGTCTGGCGAGCTGACACTCGCTGTCTCCAGCTCCTAGGTCGATGAACTGGAGCCCTTGGCCTTCTGCGGGTACAGCGTCAAGGCCGCCTTCTCCACGCGCTGGCGTGCCAGAGATCGGACCATGAGGTTCGCCCCCGCAGCCGGCTCGCCTCCAGCCGGCGGCACGGGTGGCGCGCTAGGCTGACCGCCTTGGTCCGTCGCAGTCGGTGCTGGCGGAATCACCCCCGTCTCTGGGGCGATGACGTCGCCCTCCTCCCTCTCCATAACCGGCTGGTCGCCACCGGCTCCTTCCGGCGGCACCACCGGGACCTCAGGCGCCATGGCGCGGAGGGGAATGATGAACTATGGGGGTTGGTTGTGTAAGGCCTCCTCCGCTTGCGCCGCAGCCGCGACATCTGCATGGGCCTTGGCTGCAGCGTCAGCTCGCGCCCTCGCGGCCTCATCCGCCGCCTCCTGTGTTTCCTTGGCGGCAACCGCCCTCTGCTGCTCCGCCTCCCGCTCCTCACGCGCCTCCCGCGTGTTCCTCTCCGTCGCCGCCTGAAGCTCGGCGCGAGGGTCCATGCGGTGGGCGCTGGTGGATCCTCCCGCCACCCCAACCATGGAGGCGGCGACCGACCGCTCAAGAGAGAGCGGAGGTCTGTTTTGAACAAGATGAAGAAAAATCAGAAGAACATTGGCAAGAAGGAATAAAGAATGCATGAGGGAATCAGCACTTATGCAGAAACCATTTGTGACTCCCTCACCACCTTGCGGAAGCGGGTTGCCTTTGCGGCCGCCTCCTCCCACTTGGTCGCCGCGGCCGAGCTCTTGGGATTCTTTGGCCGGCTGCCAAACATGGACGGCGCGGCCCGGTGCTTCTGCGCACCACCTCGGGCAGCTGGTGCAGCAAACGAGCTCGCGCCCTACTGATTGGACGCTGGCTGGTGGCACGGGACAACCTCTCCCTCATCGTCGTCTGGCCAGTCCTCGAGGCCGGCCCCGATTCCCGAGCCGCTTGCGTCGCCTCCTCCTCTTGTGGCGTCGTCATCCAAAGCGGCCGCCCCCAAGTCGGGGGCGTCCAGGTCACTCTCCTCCCGGTCAGGAAGGAACTGACGCTCCAGCCCTGCGGTGCCGGCTGCTGGCTGGAGGAGGGTGCTCTGTTTCATAGCTGATTGGTCAAGACGGCCAAGGAGAACTCGACAACTAAAGAGAAAAGAAGAAAAGAAGACTTACCGCTGGCGGCGGATTCGCGCGCGAGTATGGTTCCTTGCCGAACCGCCACTCCTCCTCCAAGAGCTTGCAGTTCGAGAAATAGTTCACCAAGTGAGCTACCTCCGCGTGAGGCATCTCCTTGGTGCACAGCCAGCTTGGGTCTCGATGCCCGGTCATCTGACATATCATATGAGGGCGGACTTGGAGCGGGAGCACCCGACGCGCCATGAAGGCGGTCAGCAAGTCGGGCCCGGCAAGGCCCTCTGACCTCACCATCACCCAGAGCCGCGCAACGGCGGTGGCTCCGAAGGCCGACAACGACCTTGTCCGATACGACCAATTAGGCCACTTCCCAGTTGGCGGGGCGGCTACATAAGCCGGCAGATTGACCCAGTGGCCCTCCGGGAAGACGCTCTTCACATAGAATTACGACTGCTGCCACATCTTCACCGACTATATCAGCATGATGGGGGGAAACGGATTCTCAATAGCCGGCCTCTGCACCGCGGCGAAGGTGCCACATGCGCCGCCACGCTCTTGACGATGGTGCCGAGCTTCGAGTAGAAGAACTCGCCCCAAATCTCGATGGTGGGGAGGACGCCGAGATAGCCCTCTCACACGGTGACGAAGGCGGACAGAGCACCACCATATTTAGAGTGAGGTGGTGTGACTGAAGGCCGTAGAAATCGAGGAAGGCTCGGAAGAGGCCGCTCGCCGGCAGGCCAAGGCCGCGCAGGCAGTGTGACCTGAAGATGATGTGCTCCCCCTCCTCTGGCGCCGGTGAGATCTCCCGCTCCGGCGCGAGGCGAACCTTCATGTAGTCCTCACCAGGCAACCACCGCGTCCGGCGGAGGAAGTCGATGTGGTCTTCATGGACGTTGGAGCCGTCCCAAGGTCCGACACGCGCCATGAAGATGAGAAGCTCGACGAGGAAAGCGCAGCGACGACGTATGCGCAACCCCGCGGCGGCGAACCATGGTGCAGGAAGGTGGCCGGAGGCGCGGTGCGGCGGCGGACAGTAGCAGCGATGGGAAGAAGAAGAAGAAGAGGAGGATAGGGGAGGAGGAGACGAGCGCGCGTGCATTTGCCGCTCCCCTCCCCCCTATTTATAGCCACAGAGCGATGAAGCCGAGGAGACGGAGAGTGGGGATGTGGGATTAACTGCGCCCACTCCCCCCATGATCCCGCGATTATCGCGCCTTAACAGCGTGTAATAACTGCCATTGGAATGCCAACCGCCCGCCTCGGCCATAGGCGATCCATGCGTGGGCCGAGGCGTGGCTGTGGCGGGCCCCAGCCTGCAGCGACATCCCGTCGTGCACGTGGGCTGGCAGGCTGGTCCAGCCGATATATGCCGTGTGGACCAGCCGTCAGGTTCCCGCCTTCGGACTCCAAAACCTTCCAGGCGGCGTGACTGGTTGTGGCCGACTCCTAGCTGCCGGCTCCTCAGAGTAGGAAGCTGCTTGGGCTTCTTGCTCCCCACTCAGCCGCGAAGCCCGACCAGCTTCGTGGACTACTGCTGGAGTAAATGACCACGGGTAGGCTAACCGGCTCCCCCTGGCAATTCAAAAAACATCAGGCCAACTGGGATCTCAAACATCCAAGACGAAGGGCCGCCTTCTCCTGGCTGGCTGTCCCATTGGCCAGCTGTTGGAAGGCGGCAAGGCTCAACGAGCCCTCCCTAAGAAGGCCGACTCCTAGCAGGCGGCCAGACCTGTACCCTCAAAGTTTGCACCCACATAACGGCGATAAGACGGGGCGTGGCTACAGTGAAGCCTACTACCAACGAATCCCGGAGTAAGCGTGGCCACAGTGCACCGTACCGGGCGGCCATCCCTTGTCCGACGCGACACTATTGCCATGTTGACCGTGACATCACCCACGACAGGTTGTCAGTACAGTCCGCACATGGTGGGCCCCTCCTGCCAGAGAGCCACCAGGGGGCGGTTGGACTCGACCAGTCGGCATGGGGGGAAGCCGGCTCCAGCAGCCAGCTTGCCCTCACCCTAGAAGTTTGTGCACCATTAAGAAGATGAGACGGGGTAAGGCTACAGTGAATTCTCGCCAGGTAGTGGTATTACAGCCATGCTTGCCCCGACAAAGCCATCGTCACCAAGAGTAAGGCTACAGTAACTAGCACCCGACAAGACCCCCGGGCGGTGGGCCCAGCCTGTTGGCCAAGAGGCCGGCAGCCGGTGGCGCCCACTAGTCGGCGGGCCCCAGCGGCTGGTGGAGAAGCCGGCGGCCATAGACACTGACGATTTGGACCTACATCCAGCCGAATTACCATTGTTCCCCTGGGGGTAGGCCTATATAAACCCCCGAGGGCACCCATGCAAAGGGTTGATCTCTTAGAGTTTTACACGCCACATAGAGAGAAGAGGAAAGCTAGCCTTGCCCTTCTTCTTCCTCTAGCTAAACAGCTCAAGGAGCATCTTGTAGCTACTTCTCGATCTAGTGATCATGCGGAGACCCCGCAGAGCAGGACTAGGGGTGTTATCTCCTAGGAGAGCCCCGAACCTGGGTAAGATTCGCCGGCGTGCATGTCTTCGCCTTATCCTGTTTGCAGGCACCGGCGATGTCTTACTGGCTCCCACAATGATTAGCCACCCGTTGGCATATGTCACACTACCACCCGACACGCAGCTGCTTTTGGTTGCATTGAGGGGGCTTCTATCGGAAAACGTCCAATTAGCCATTGTGAAGCCGTGTGCATTCCTCAATGCAATCTCTGAGAAGATAATCGATCTAGAAATCACACCAAGGTTGGAGAATGATTTGGTGCAATGTCTTGTCAGTTTCGAGTTCGTGTTCCCACCATCCTTCTTCAATATTATGACCCACGTCCTAGTTCACCTATGCAAAGAGATTGCCGTTCTGGGTTCTGTATTTCTACACAATATGTTCCCCTTTGAGAGGATCATGGGAGTCTTGAAGAAATATGTTCATAACCATGCTATGCCAAAAGGAAGCATCTCCAAGGGCCATGAAAATGAGGAGGTCATTGAGTTTTGTGTTGACTTTATTCCTGACCTTAAGCCAATTGGTGTTCCTGAATCGCGGCATAAGGGCAGACTGGGTGGAAATGGCACGCTAGGATCAGATCAAATAATATGTATGGCCGGGCATTCTCTCACTGAAGCACACTACAAAGTTCTACAAAATTCTGCCTTGGTGGCTCCGTATATGGAGGAACACAAGAATATTCTAAGCTCCAAATACCCGGAGCAGGCTGAAGACTGGATTACACGTGAACAAATGTGAACTTTCGCCTGTTGGTTGCAGACACGTGCCATGCATGATGCCGATATCTGAAGATGACTTGTACTTGCTGTCCCTGTTACCATCTTGGAATATAATGACTTTCAAAGGGTACGAGATAAATGGGAATACATTTTACACGATCTCCCCAGATAAAAAGAACACCAACCAAAATAGTGGTGTCCGCTTTGGTGCAGCAACCAGTCGGGGAAAGGACACATATTATGGTTACATAGAGGAGATATGCGAACTTGACTATGGACCTGATTTGAAGGTCCCTTTTTTTGGTGCAAATGGGTCAATATGACAAGAGGCGGCGTAAAGGAAAACCCGCAGTATGGAATGACAACAGTGGATATCAACAATCTTGTGTACGCAGACGAACCATTCGTCCTAGCCAATGATGTGGCGCAGGTTTTCTATGTGAAGGACATGTCTACCAAGGCGAGAAAAAGAAAATATAAGGAAGCAAATACATCATACGATGAGCCAAAGCGCCACATAGTTCTTTCAGGGAAAAGAAACATCGTGGGAGTGGATGACAAGACAGACATGTCAGAAGATTATGAATAGTTTAATGAAATTGCTCCCTTCAGAGTGAATATTGACCCGATCATCCAGTTAAATGATGAAGATTGTCCATGGTTACGGCGCAAAGGGACACACGCGAAGAAAAAGTTACACACCCAAAGATAGTATGGAATCTTTGTAATAGATAGGGTGCTTATGTGTTTTGCATTTGAAACGTGTACTTTTGTGCTTCGGACAAATGTGCTCCATTCAAAGCCACGTCATCAACTTTCAACCCTTTCTGACATCGTTAGCTATTTTTGATGAATTTTCTGATTTTTTTGAGCTAAATGACCCTGTAATTGAAAAGCACTACAAATGATCTCTGAAAAGGTTGAAAGTTTGCATGGTGTCATCATTTCGCCGACATAGCATGTGCAAAAAAGTAGAGAGGGTTACGACAAAAAATGGATCCACTTCGTGTACAAAATGTTAGTTTTAGTTATATGAATTAGCTAAATCACAATCCAAACATTTAAAATGTTACATTTAAATTTGCATATAGTATTTGTTCTCGACATCAACGATGCCCGGCCCGCATCCTCGACGTCGACCCGTTCGCGACGACATCCTACTTCAGAGAAGCCATGTCTGGGACTAGGCTACACTGGGCTAGCACTTGGAGGTGCTACCTTCAGGGGGGCGCCACTTGGTGAGGAACCCGACCCCTGGTCGTGTCGTCGACCCGGAGCTGCTATGGTGGCGTTCGCGTGGGCCACTTCGGTGCGGAGGGAGATGGCCCTGCCGAAGGTGGTACGTCGCCGTGTCAGTGAGGAGGACGAGCATGTCCGTCGCTACATGGCTGCTATGGACGCCAGGTTTTCCAATACCTAGCAGGTTCTTTGGGGATCTCACCCGAGCTATGATCCTATGGTGGTTCCTTCTCTTTGGGTGTCCACCGCCTGCGCCTCAGGAACCGCGAGTGAACTAGATAATTCGATAGTATTCGATCTATATTAGCTAGCTAGTGATGTATTCGATACTATTCGAGATGATGTGTATTCGATATTATATATATTATTCGATAATATTCGAGACGATGATGTATTCGAGATTATATTTGATGATGCATATTAATTATCTACAATGATTCAGTTTTTTCGTTCGAGATGCATATATATTATCTACTATTATCTGAGATGCATATCAATTATCTACTATTATTTGAGATGTGTACTAAATTGTTTTATGTTTCTTCTGGATTAGTTAAATAAAAGCTATGGCGGACAATACCGACAGAGACGAAGGAGAAGAGGCTATATTCGATCTCATATGCTCCACGAGCCGGCCAGATGATGATATGAATGAAGAAGATGACAACTCCCAATATCTGAACAATACCGGGGAGGGTGATATGATATTCGATCTAGACGACCGAATTGATGAAGTGCAGAACTATGATGATGATCTTGAAATAGCAAATACCGGCGAGGTACATCTTTATAGAAGCAGGCATCTAGTAATCATCACGTGTTTTTAAATGATTTTGTATATATATATATTAACGAATCGAGATCTTTCTTCTTTTAGCCCTTCGGATCGAGCAAATCCTCTGCACCGAGAGTGTGAGGCCCGGCCAAAAAGTTGAAGGAAGGCATAAAGTACAACATCGATGCCATCAAAGACAATGGCGAACCAAGCGAGCCTAAGAAGAATGCGGACAAGTTCGTTCTTCAGTGCAGATTCTTGTGAAGGACCAACTCCCGATCTCCATTCAAGAATGGAAAAAGCCAACAAAGCCACGTCCAGATCTTACTTTTGTTGACAATAGAGCCAAAAAACTACTTTGGGAAGCTCTCATTCACATTTCATGCTACCAGATCATTTCACAGCTGAAGATGTGGAGAAAGTCAAGAATGTTGCTCTTAGGAAGATGGCGGTTGCATTCAACAACCACAAGAAAACTGTATGGGCCACGTACATCAAAGGAGGAAAGAAGACTCCAGAATTCACGGGAACACTGGAGAAGCAAAAAGATCATTGGGAAGATTTCGTGAAATTCAAGGAATCGGAACTAGCTAAGGAACGGTTGAGAATAAACACGATCAATTCTGCAAAAAAGGAGCAGTTCCATAGGCTGGGGCTAGGTGGCTACGCGGTGGCCCGGCCTAAGTGGGATAAGTCCGAGGAAGAGATGCAGGCTGCATGGGTTGTTCCAAATACATTGAGCTGCCCCCCCAGGTGCAGGACTTGGTTCTATGCGCATGGGGGGCGTTGGACCCAAAGACATGCCAGGTTTTGAAGAAGGCAAGTCTTAAAGGAGTTGAGGACAAAATACTTGTTGCAATAGAAAAGGCTTGAATGGGGGTGTTCACGCCGAACTGAGAGAACTATGAGCTTACGCGTGCCCTGGGAAATCCTGAACACCCGGGAAGAACACGAGGCATGGGCGTTGTTCCGTGGTATGAGGGGTTTTGTGGGGACCCCGACTCATAGGTCGGGATCACCGAAGGCACATGTACAGTGATCCCAGAGATCAATGCTCGCTGAACACACGGAAGCTAAATAACAAGAGTCTTACATCCATACATACCGTTTTACACAAGTAGGACCATTATGGTCAAGTCTTGAGTATATCATCACAGCGGAAATCTTCATCGATAACTTGGACCCATGCCATGTGCCTTAACCCTACAGGCATTCTGACTGGGAAGCGTCCTGGCTCGCATGTTCGTCACTGAAGAATTCTTCATCACATCCTGTTCTTTCATGCCTGACCAATAAAATAACCAGTGGCAAGCTAATGAGTACTTTGAATGTACTCGCAAGCAACCCATGAGTGATAACAGAATAATTATGCAAGGCTCTACTGCTAATTTGGCATTTTTGGGGAAAGCTAGTTTTTCTCATGCAAGTATGATCATCATTTGTCAAGGACATGAATGTGTCTGCAACAAGAATCAGGAGGTTACAGACATCAACATCGAGGAAAGATTTATGAACGACTCATTATCAAGCTCATCATGACTTCCTCACGAATTATATCAACATATTTACCAAACCGTGTTGTTTGTCAAAAACATATGGACGTAGTCTAAGCAGCACCGTCCAACCTTCCTTGACCGTGGATACGGCTATTCGAATAGTTTTACACTCTGCAGAGGTTGCACACTTTACCCACAAGATCCGGGGAACTTCCGTGTCATCCACGACCCGCGGTACCTCAAGTACCCGGGGTAAGCACCCGATCACTATCTTTCCCTAGACGACACTAACATGGAGTCCACTCGATTGGTAGTAACCCCCGTGCCTAACATTTTACATCATAAAGTTGTGGAGCCTTGCTCCCATATTCATCACATACCACAAGCACGGGGTAACAATGGTGTGTCCGGTGCCCTGTGAAAACAGTCATGGCCGCCCTACCTGGCACGACCCCGTTCCGAGAGAGCACACCAACAACTCTCCCGTCACTAATAATGCGGGATCCAAGCTAGTATCGGCCTAGGTAATCAATAATGCCCTTTCCCATATAAGGGTAGAGTGGTTGCGCATGTAAGGTTGGGACAGTCGACAAATCTTAAATCTAATCCGTCTCTATAAACAACACTTTTATCAAACCTCGGTACACTACTTCTCCACCAAGTAGTGACCTAGTTCATCATCATCTCCCAGGGGCATTAGTGGCACCTACTGGGGCTGTTTGCAAGTATGTCAAACCACACTTGTTTCTTTCCATGCATAACCCTGACCCACTTTGCGTAGCCATCTACTATAGCATATTTCTACGACCCACCAACACAACTCTAGCTAGGGTAGAGTCATGAACGATGCAAGTATCAATGGAGTATGCAACGGAGGCAAGCCTAGCAAGGTTGCCATTCAAGGTATATCATGCGCTCAGTGAAGCAACGAAAATGCTATTATGATGTAAAATGGTTCATCATGGTCAAAGGGCTGCTTGCCTAGTTCATCAGAGTGTTCAAATCTTCTAGTCCTTCTCCAAGTATTTCGTCTACTTCGTCAACTAACATTGGAAACAATTATAGTAAGCAACACAACAAGGCAGAAAATAAAAGTGCTCTAAAAATGTGAGTTGGACTTTTCTAGGATGCCTTTGGTCATATGAAAAATTACCAAAGTGGTTTTAGTGGAATTGGATCAGTGAGGATTTTTGAACATTTCGATATGATGGAAACATAGGATTTAATGGATCTGCAAGTTGTCTATAGAATTCCTTTTTATAAAAATGAGTAAAAGTACCCATTACATCAGGCATGTTTTTAGAAACATTTAGAAATTGGTTTCACTGGATTTGGAGTCAAAATGAATATAATATGGATTTTTGAAGTGGACTTATGTGGATAAATGACCTTTTTAAAGGTTCCAGTGAAAACCAAGAACAACAAAAATGTCCACTGTGGCCCATTAAATAGACCTTGATTTACGGTGTCAGTAGAAATTTGATTCATCAAATTTGGACACTATTTGAATTCTCTGGTGATTTTACCAGCTATCTAGAAAAGAAAAGGAAAAGGGGAAGGGCTTTACCCTTATCTAGTGCACTGGGAGCAGTTTAGCAGTGGGCCGGCCCAGTGGCTCAGCCGCATGGGTGGGGAGAGGTGACGTCGGAGGCGTATTTCTCCCGGCCCGTCTCCACTTAAACGACGGGCCCCAACCGCTGGGTCGCTGACGCACGGGGCCTAGCGCTCAGGCTATTGCCTTCAACCTCCCGCACGGGTGCGACAGGAGGCAGAGGAGGCGCTCGACGCCAGTTGCCGGCGCTACAGGGCATCTCCGGCGATGTTCTGCCCACCGGCGTGCTCGGGGGACCCGGCCGCGTCCAACGGTGGGTGGCACGGTCACCCAGTGGTACCGGGTGGAGCAGGGTGATGGCCTCGGCGGACGAGACCGGCGGCGAGATTTGGGCACGGTGAGGTGGGCACGGGGAGGAAGGAATGATGTGCGGGGAGATTTGGCGGTGGTTCTGGTGCTTCTCTGGAGCAAAGAGGTCAGGAGGAGGGGCTCTCAGTGGCGCGAATTTAGGCGGAGGCCGGCGACATTGCTCCGGCCATGGAGATGCAAGGAGGGGGAGGGAAGTGGGTCGGTCCAGGGGGAGCAAGGGAGGGAGAGAGAGCCAAAGGAGTGGAGAGGGGGCTCGGGGGTGGCTTTAATAGAAGGGGGCGAGGTGCACCGCGGGTCCATGCACCGGAGAGGCCATGGCCGTCGCTGGAGCCACGGAAGGGCTTGGCTTCGAGTCGGGGGTCTTCCTGGGTGTGGTCTACGACCAGGGAAGGAGAGAGGGAGAGAGGAGCAAGCGCGAGGAGGGCCAGTGACGCGGGCAGTGATTGGCGGATGCGGGTGGTGCTCGGGCACGCGCCGCAGGGGCGAGAGGAGGGTGCGGGAGCAAGTGGGAGACCTGCTGGCGTGACACGGACGCCAAGGTGCGTCGACTGGCGCGCTCGGGCGGCCCGAGGTGGACGGGAGCGCGGTGTCAACGGTCGGGAGCACGGTAGGGTGCTCCAGAGCGCGTCTTTGGCCGTCATGTGCTGCTTTTTCCCGCGTCCTCGCGTGGCCACTTGCGTCTGGGGGCTCTAAGAGGGAGTAAACAAAGTGGAAATGGCATTGGATGCCCTGGGGATCCACTGAAGTGAGGAGGGAGGTTGAGAGAGAGAGAAATGGTGCTGTCCAGAGAGGGAAAAGAGCTTTTCACCCCCATCATCATGGCTCCTCGGGCAGGGAAAGATGCAGGGGTTAGAGGAGGACCAAATGGGGCTGTGGGAAAAAGTTGAGCTCATGGAGATTAGTGGAAATGGACGAAACATGCATTTAAAGTTTCTGCCAGAAGGTGTTTGATGGTGGTTTGGGCAAGCAAATGGATTCCAAATGATATGAAGATTAACAGGATCAAGTGTCATATAGAAATGAGGTTGATCACTAAGTTGGAGCTCATTTGAAGAAAGTTGACAATGCAACTTTGGCAAACCCTAGAAATCAATAGAAATGGACTTTCCAAGATTTATTCATGCAAATCTATTCTCCTTGATGCACCACTTGGTGTAGTGTCATCATTTGAGGTTCTGAACATGTCCACAAAAGTTGAGATCAAAAGGAGAAATTTGCCAATGTAGAGTTGTTCAAATTTGGTTCTGGACAGGCAGGGTTTTGGGGCACTTTGATCAGTATAACATTTTCTCCTACTTGTGCCATTTGGTCTAGATGAATCAGTAGACCATTTGAGCATGTTCACAAGGTTTGAGAACATTTGGACATGTTTGGCAAAGTAAAGTTGCTCAAACTTCAAAATGGACAGAATTGGTTTTGAGGGGATTTCATGGGGTTATACTATTCTCCATGACATGATACTTCTCAAGATCATCAAACATGTAATATGTGACATGCTAGAAGTTTCTTGGAATTTTTGGAGAATATTTCCTTTGTAAATATTTCAAAAGCTTGAAATATCCAGAAAGGGTTTTTGAGGGATTTGACCAATATTTTGAACATGACCATGTGCTGAAACTCTTATATATGGAAAAATATATGTCCAGTGAGTTTCCCTGATTTTCCTCAAATATTTTTGAAGATTTAAAATAATTTTAACCTACTAAAGACCATTTATGGACTTTAGAAAAAGCCTTTAAATAAAATAGGAAAATAACTTCTAAAATTATATTTTTATGGTTTCTGGGTGTCCTATATCTAATAGGAGTCAAATATATTTTTGGAAATATTTTTACTGCCCTTAATTAGGTACTTCCAGTGCAAATCTCAATTCAGGGGGTTTTGGAAAAACTAATTTTTGAAAATACTATTTGGCCAAAATATTTTTACAAGAAATCATTTTTATGTCCTACACACATGGCATGATCAGTGGGCAAGGTTTTCGGATCAAGGAGAAGGAGTATAAGAGTTGGAGGATTTATTTGAGTTTTAGAGCACTAGCAAACAACAGACAAAAATCAAGTCAAGCAAAGACCAAAACACTCAAAAGTTTTTGTCAAACCACAATTTATCATGATTTATTACCTTAAGTGTTGTGGCATGAAAATCAGGGTGTGACAGGTTTTCAGACTGGAATGTCGACTACAGAAGTCGTGACAGAAGGAAGATGGAGGAGGAGAAGAAGAGAAAGCTGGTAAAGGAGCAGAGGAAGCAGGAAGCAGAACGACTTAAAGGCCTAGAACTTCCACACACAGAGTTGGCACTCCTATTGCAGCGGCGACAACAGCAGCAATAGCAGATTGATGAAATCGTCAGCCAGGGAAGGGGGTCTCTGCAGCGGCAGGAGGTAGCGGATCCAGCATTGGATAGCACCATCCCATACATGCCGAGAAGCAGCGTGGGTTCCGCACCGGGCCATGAGGCACTGCTAGATACATACCCTATGGATGACATCACTGAGAACACTAATTGTGAGCTACATACATTAGTGAAGAACATATCCATCAAGGTGGCGGACGGTGTTGCTTATACAACCCCCCTGAAGCAACCTTCCATTACAATCCGATTCCAGCTGGCTATGCTCGTGTTGGGGTGGATGAAGTGGTGGCAGAATATAGGGGGCTACAACTTGGCATTCCTGGAGGTGAGGACGAGCGCACACACAGAGAGGCATTACATCGTATCGTTCTATGGAGAAAGGATTGCATCGTCTTTCCAAGGCCACCAACATCGCGTTAGCCGGCACCTCCTCCAAGTCCACCATCGCGTCAGTAGTCGAATCCAGATCCTCTAAGTCAGGCACCACCTCTGCAGACTCCTGCTCCTCCAAGTCCACCAATGCGTGAGGCCAGTCCTCCTCCTCCAAGTCCGGCACCGCGTGCGCCCAGTCCTCCTCCTCCAAGTCGTCCGACACCGCATCAGCCCAGGCCTCCTCCTCCAAGTCAGGCACCATGCAAGCCATCTCCGCCGCGTTAGCAGGCTCTGCCGCCTAAGCAACAACATAAGAGAGCCACCGGAACTATGGTGGCTAACGGTACAAGTAAAGGAGGCAAGAGATTCCAATATCCAAGCCTCGCGCCTCTTCCGCACATGCCTTATGATAGGAGCAAAGAGGAAAACACATCCGAAGTCAGGAGACAAATAAAACATAAATATGCCCGCGGCGAACCTTTGGTTAAGCCTGAGGAGGTCAAGAAGCTCTCAGCGAGAATGTATCAATTGCATGAATGGTACATGAAAATTACCAAGACTACCAATCGAGAGTCCCTCATGGTGAAAGTCAAGGAAGATCATTACTACCATGAGAATGCTCTCTATGTTGAGTTTACAGAACCGTTTCAGTTATTCAATCAAGACGCACTTGACAAATCTCTCGTCAGTTGCTATTTTCTATAAGTGATTTATTTTTGTAATTTAATTAAGTCTCTAGCTACCTATAGTGCTCGTTGATGATTACCTGTAATTATCCTCACTATATTCTTTTCTGTGGTATTATGCAGAATGAAGATCTATGAAATGAAAAAATCTGGATGCTATGGCATTGGGTTCATTGACCCATATACCATTAATCAAGTGACATGGTCAAAGACATCACTACAAAAAAAAGACACATCCGTGACATCTTGGGCCGAACTAATTTTTTTTCTATCATAATTATGACACTTCTATGACGATAATTGTGACAAAACCCGGTATGATCATAGATGTGGTGGGCTCCTACTTCTATGACAAAAAATCATGACAAAAAATGGGATTTTCATCCTGGGTGGGCTGGAGACGCAGCTGCATGACATTCTTTGGGCCGTCCATGATGGAAAAAACCGTGGTAGAAGCGAGGGTGAGGAAAATTTCAGCGAGTTCCCGGTTACGGTGGGTGGTCGGGGGCCGAGCGATGCGCATTTCTCTCGTACATGTACGCGCGTGTGTGCGAGGCGTTGGGCTCTAATTGAACCCGAGCGAGGCATTCGCCTATACTGAACCCGAGCGATTGCGCTGCAGGCTCTGCGTTACTGAACCCGAGCGATCGATCAATGGCTGTTAACTGAACTGATCGAGCGATTCCTTTGCTACTGCTGCTAACTGAAGCCGATCGATGCTGCCTTTGGATGAACAGTGA
>NC_041383.1:290074896-290079103 GCF_002162155.2 Triticum dicoccoides | reverse complement strand
GGTGGGGGTGGGTGAACAGGACCCCGTGGCGTTGCCTCTGGATGAACAGGACCCTGATCGATCGAGTCGGTTGGTGCTGTATGAACAGGACCCCGTGGAGGGCTGGATGAATAGGACGACCCTGTGGAGGGCTGGATGAACAGTAGATGGTGGAGGGGTGGATGAACAGTAGCCCGTGGAGGGTGGTTGAACGGGAGCCCGTGGAGAGGGGTGGTTGAACAGGAGCCGGTGGAGTAGCGCACGGTGGAGGCTGGATGAACAGGAGCCTGTGGATGAACAGTCGCAGGTGGAGGCTGGAGGAGGTCGACGGTGGATGAACAGTAGCCCGTGGAGGCCGGAGGAGGTCGACGGTGGAGATGAATAGTATCTCGTGGAGTCTCGTTTTGCGATACACCACACCCCTCCCGATGAATAGGATCCCCGTTTTGACCTTAGCGCTCCAACACAAGTCTGTTTCGTCCGTTTTGCGGTACACCACACCCCTCCCGATCAACAGGACCCTGTTTTGACCGTAGGAGGTCCAACTCAAGTCCGTTTCCTCCGTTTTGCGGTACGCCAGACCCCTCCCGATGAACAGGATCCCGTTTCGAACGTGGCCGGTCGAACACAAGGCTGTTTCCTCCATTCTGTGGTACACCAGGCCTCGTTTCTATCGCCTACTCCGTCCAAGCCGGTTGGCTCCCACATGTTTCATTGCCTCCCAATGAACACGATGCATTCTGTTTGCCTCCCGATGAACACAACACATTCTGTTTCCTCCCCGTGAACACGACGACGACGCAGTTTCTCTGTTTTGACCCAGCCATGTACACGAGCCCTGGCCGTACATATGTGCGAGCAGGCGTTCGAGACCCCGCCCATATGTACGTACGTGGCCGTATTTTCTTCCTTGCACCTTGTCCGTTGTACGTACGTGTACATGTATGTGCGCGCCTCTACTACGACACGTGCGCGCCTCTACATCGACCAGTATGTACGTACACATTCGCGACCAGAATGACAACTCTACGTACGCTTCGACCAGATGGGTCCCGACTGTCAGGCACTTCCTTGCATGGGAAGATGTAGATGGTGGGTCCCAGCAGTCAGGGGGGTGAATCATTTTTTTATTTTTTGCCTGGACGCACTTCCTTGCATGCGAATATGTAGCTGGTGGGTCCCATCAGTCAGGGGGGCGAATCATCTTTTTTCGGACGCACTTCCTTGCGTGCGAAGATGTAGCTGGTGGGTCCCAGCAGTCAGGGGGGAAACATTTTTTTTTCGTGAAATAAGGTGGCCCGTCCGGTGGGTCCCTGCTGTCAGGTGGAGGAATTATTATTTTGCGCGTAATAAGGAGGCACTTCCTTGCGACTGCCGTGGACCCAGCTGTCATCCTCTCCACGTACAGTACTCTTCCGATGGAAGTCGGTCGTTGACCACATTGAGCGCGCCCCGCCGAGAGCACCACGGCGGTGGACGACGGCAAGGCCTAGGAAGGGGACGACGCGGAGCCGGGGAAGATGCGGGAGTGGATGCCCACGCGGAGAGGAGTACGAGGGTTCACTGGTTTGGCTGCGGTGTGAGGCTGCCATCGCTGTGGAATAACAGGGGGTGTGGGTGAGTGGAGGGATGGCCTGGCCAGCGGTGGGAGTAGTATGGGGGCGGTGAGGCCTCCGCGGCAGCACAGCCGGCCACAGGAGGCAGGAGTAGGTGGCACGACCGACGCTGCTTTGGGCGGCTGGAGCAAGAAGACCAGAGGTTGAAGAAGCACTACGGCCGTTGGATGGACATCGTATGGTCACTAAAGTTAGAATCGTTTATATTGACTAAGTTGACAAAGCCCTTGGTACGCGCCAACTTAGTAGGCCCACAGGCCAGCCTCCGAAACGGTGCACCCCAGATGTCAGGGGGAGGAATCTTTTTTGGGCGGCCGAAGCTAAGAATATCCGAGATTGAAGAAGAAGCACGACATCCGTTGGATAGACATCCAACGGCCCCTGCTGCTAGGACCGTGTGTTGACTATAATAAGTTGACAAAGCCTTGCATACGCGTCAACTTATTTTTTTAGGGGACGCGTCAACTTAGTAGGCCCACAAGTGTGTGGCAGAGAACTTATAGCCCATTTGCGATTTGTAAGAATGTACAACCCATTTTTGAATTCTAATGGAATTCACTACAACCCATTTACAGTTTGTTAAAAGTACAACCCGTTTTCTAGCTAGGACAACGATTAATAATTTCAACCAACCGTTGAAGACAAAATTCAATAAAATTTCCCACATTTTGATGGGATCCGAAATATTTTCATCCTAGAATTTCTAGTCAGATTAAATATAAATTTGTATTATGTAAAAATTCAACGAAACATTGCGCGCACAACAATGAAAAAAATAAGATTTTCAAAATCCATAAATAATATTTTATAAACTAATTTCGTGTTTGGTGTGTTTTTTAATAGTTACTGCCCAGTTTTTATAATTACATCCCATTTATTAATTTTTAGAGCCCATTTTCCTATTAGGCCAAATGCATCCCTCCTAGGAAAGGTTTGCAGCTCAGCGGGGCGGAGAATAACAAGTTGACCTTGCCTGGGTATTCCTCAAAAAATGTATAGCTAGGCTAGCCATTTTCATCTTGAAAAAAATTAATATCTGGGATGGATATCTGGCCTGGGCTAGACGGGCCACAGCCCGCCCAGTTAATACCCTGCTCTCCTGTAACACCCCGAGACCAATGCTCCAGATGCCTTCTATTTGTTTTAGTTGTTGTTGTGTGTTTGTTATGTTTGTTGCATTATCACAATTGTTTTGCATATTTCATTCCTCTATGTTGATGCCGTGATCATGATGAGTGTCATTGCCATATTTTGCTTCTTGCATCATGTTCATATTTTATTATATTGTATCGTGCCACCTTTTTTTGTTTGCCATGTTCATATCACTTTGTTATATGCTATATGCTGTGATATTGCATTTTTCATTGTTGTTGCATTTGCATCATGATCATCTTTGTAGTGAGCATATTTATCATGTGCATATTTGTTGTATGTTTGTCATCTTTTTGAACTCCTTCTCCTCATCTTCCTTGCTGTTCCATCTTGCCCTTCCAGCTAAACAATCATCAAGCGCAACACCCAATCACTAGCTTCTTCCTTTCAATTGTCACACATTTATTGCAAGTGGCATTTTCTTGTCCCATAAAATGTTCACTTATTTTCCGTAAATCCTACACCATGTAAACAACCTCTCTATCAATTTTCACCTCTTTTGGGTTTGATTTGGTCAGGTTCAAAAATAAATCAAGTTCGAATTTAATTCAAACTTGAATTATTTTTCTATCTATAAAATTTTGAAGCCAATTTATCAAAATGGTGCATAATTCAAGCATTCCTGAGATATTTGTATTCCAACCTACTCCCTCTCCAAAGTCCATGTGACTTTTCTCTTTGTTTTCTGCCTCAAGAAATTCAAAAGGCAGAAATTGGAGAAGGGAGAGAGAGCAGCAGCAGCCCTGCTTCCAGCGACCAACAGCTTCACATCCCAGCCCAGCCGCGCACAGCAGCAGCAGTCCACAACCTAGCCTAGCCTTCCCGCTGGTAATTTCTCTCCAGTTCAACCCTTTGGCCCCACATGTCATCCTCTTCCCCTCACCTTTTCTTCTACCTCACGTCCTCCCTCTCTCTCACAGTAACTTTGCAAACGAGGCACACATGGCCAGCGCGTCACACCCTCGCCGAGCCGTGCCTCGCCCGTATAAAAAGCCCAGCGCCAGCCCTAGGATTTCCCCTTTCCTTCCTCCACCGCAGCCAGGTGAGATCCATGCCTCCAAAGCCGTCGCCCCTTCCACCCAAGAGCGCTGGAGCACTTACATGGCTCCACCGCAGCCATAGCCTTCCTCCGTCACCGTCTTCATTCTGGGTCGACTCGAACATGTCGTCTCCTTTGTTTTCCAGCTAGGCCAGGAGCCAGAAGGGACCAAGGCCGAAGCGATCGTCTTCTTCTACAACCTCTTCTTCCCCTGCTTCCTCTGCTTCGTGGACACGAGGACGCCGCCCCGATCAGCGCGTCTTCTCGCCATCCCCACTCATCTCCAACCTCATACAACTTCGGCAGCATCCCCTCGGTGAGCAGCCGTTCCTCCCAACCCGTCTCCGGTTCGATTTTGTCGCTGTGGCCGCCGATCCTATCGGTGTACTAGAGTAGGGGTACCCTATTACCCCGAACTCGT
>NC_041383.1:290066207-290074718 GCF_002162155.2 Triticum dicoccoides | reverse complement strand
GACCGCCAGGACCCTTCGTGGTCCCCTTAAAGACCATTCAATAACAAAAATACTCAAGCCAAGACCCCGGCAAGAGGAGCTTGTCGGGAAGGCCAACCAAGGCCCCGACAAGGGGAGCTTGCCGGGAAGAGACGAGACCCCGGCAAGAGGAGCTTGCCGGGAAGACCACGCAAGACATACCAAGAAAGCTTGCCGCGACGCGCCCTATGCCCCGGCAAGATCCGGCGAGCAACAAGCTTCCGGAAGCGACAAGACGACGGCCGCGACAAGGAGCTTGCCGCGGGAAACTCCCACTGCATGCCCGCGCTCCAGCTCACCTGCCAACGTGTCATTCTGGGACTCTCCCAGAGCGCACGTGGCGGGAGGCCGCGCAACTAGGGCTACGTGGTGGCAAGCGGAGATGAAGAGAAGCCCATCGTGGCAAACGGTGGCGCTCCTAACGGTCACCTTTTGCACTGTTTAGGAGACTCAGACAGGCATTTAATGCCCTTGTCCCCTGCCGTCAGAGTTAGGTAGGGTACACTGTATCCACAGTAGCGGTAGCTGCACCTACCGCATCCTTTTCCATTTTTACCCTTCTTGTCTACGTTGCCCCCTGTCGGTGACCCCTTGAGAGTATAAAAGGAGGCCCAAGCGCAACGTAGAGGGGGTTCCGCATTTTTCAAGGAGGTTCCGCATTTCGGGAACACTCTCACGCTCAGTCTGGCATCGTCCATCGCTCCTGAGCAAGAGTCTAATATACACAAACAAGTAGCAGTAGGGTTTTACGCATCCGTGCGGCCCGAAGCTGGGTAAAATCGCCCGCGTGCATGGCCTCGATCCGCTCTTTGTGCGCTCTCCGCCCCCCACCGAACCGAAAGGGGCCCTATCCCCATAGGTGTTGGCGGGAATCAGCATCGCCCCGCGACAGATCCCGTCGCGTCCGAGGCCGTGTCCGCCATGGACGACCATGACAGCGAGCCCAAGCTCGTGATCTAGCCTCTGCGCGCCTCACCTTTGCATGCATCCACACACGGGCATCCATGCACCGCGTCGCTCGCAGCTCCCGTAACCCCTCGCCTCTTACCTCACGTCGCTGCACCGCGACCAGACCACGGTAGTCGCATGCCCGAATCGAGCCCGTGCTAGAGCCACGCCTCAACGCACGCATGCATCTGCACCCTCCCACACGCATTCAACCCTCTCTGTTTCGCGCAGCAGCAGCAAAGCACCACCCACGCGGCTTCGGTAGCCTTCTCCTCCATGTCCGGGACGAGCTGTAGCTCGTGCTTGAACGCATGCGCACACGCCACACCCGCATCCACCACCGCTTGTATTCCAACAACCCCACCTATTTTCGCACCCCCGCCGTCGGCCTGTGATCATGATGATCGCCATCTTTCTCGCCGGTGTCATCACCCAGTTCTTCTGCGATTCATGAAGAAGAAGGCTCCTGCCTCTCGATTATTCACAAACTCTGATCTCCCTGTTTAGCCACAAACGGAGCTCCAGTGCAGTGGTCAGCGCCTAACGCGCACACCAGGAGGTCCTGGGATCGAATCCCAGGTTACCCATTTCTTTTTCTTCTTTATGCTGCTCCCATGTTTTAAATCATGCACGACGCACACATTTGGGCTGATTCCAGTCCTGGGCCGCTGCACTGTGGTGCTTCCGGGGCAAGCATGTTTTTCTCCTGCTCTGTGGTTTTATCCTTTTTCAGTGCATGCATATTTATAGTAAATGCCCCTGTTTTGTATTGTTAATAACTAAATATGCATGCATCCAAATTACACAAACTATATATGTAAAATTCTTAGAATTTTATCTAGTTTCACAATATGCTGCTTTCATCCATGCTAAAAATGTTTAATTTGCTCAAATGACATGTTAAAATGGTTAATTTCATAACTAAATAACTGTAACTCTGTTTTAAATAAACTTTATATGTAAATGGGGTAGAAACATGCATAGATTAACTTGCTGCACTTTATTTTGCTGTTTAACAACATTAAAATTGTGTATAGGGCAGAACAGTACCAAATTCGAAATATGCATATGAGGATTTTCCAGAATTGTTGTTTGTTGTTCCGGCCTCATTTAAACTTGCCTAGATAGGTAGTTTTATTATGCTACACCTCTTGCCATGTTAACAACATTTAACCTTGTCATGCATTATACTTGGTTGTGCATCATGTCTTGTTTATGTCTTGTGTGTTTACCATGTGGTTTGCTTCTTTCCGGTTGTGCTTCTTCTTGATAGTTCCTGTTCTGTTGCGATCTGAGGATTCGTTCGTCTACGCTTGGTTCGTCTTCGCCCGTTCGTCTTCTTCATGGACTCGTTCTTCTTCCTAGCGGGATTTCAGGCAAGATGACCGTCACCTTGGATCTCACTACTATCATTGCTATGCTAGTTGCTTCGTTCTATCGTTATGCTGCGCTACCTATCACTTGTTTATCACGCCTCCCAAATTGCCATGTCAGCCTCTAACCTTTTTCACCCTTCCTAGCAAACCGTTGTTTGGCTATGTTACCGCTTTGCTCAGCCCCTCTTATAGCATTGTTAGTTGTAGGTGAAGTTGAAGATTGCTCCATGTTGGAACATGATTATGTTGGGATATCACAATATCTCTTATTTAATTAATGCATCTATATACTTGGTAAAGGGTGGAAGGCTCGGCCTTATGCCTGGTGTTTTGTTCCACTCTTGCCGCCTTAGTGTCCGTCATACCAGTGTTATGTTCCTTGATTTTGCGTTCCTTACGTGGTCGGGTTTATGGGAACCCCTTGATAGTTTGCTTTGAATAAAACTCCTCCAGCAAGGCCGAACACTGGTTTTACCATTTGGCTAATAACAACTAAAACTTAAATAGGGGATTTTCTCCGGACCCCTATTATTTTCTTCGGCAAAAAAGAGGTAGAAAGGAAACAATTACTTGCCAATAACAGTTAATGACACATGCGACGACAAAAAAGAAGCATATTCCTTGTCCTAAGGGAAGATAATAATACGGTTGTGTTTGTCTAAAACACTGTGAGGACTAGATTGCAATATGGAAAGTACGCCGAACGAGCTACGTTTTGGGCAAAGAACTATGGAAGATCCACAGGCAGCGACGTGGGAAGACGAGCAGTGGAGCAAGGCCGGAGGGGATACCTGGAAGTCGTTGGGATGTAACTAGGTGAGCGGCGGCTGGCAGAATCTGCCCATATTGCGGCAGTGAGCAGGTGGCATAGGCCCTACCGCGCCGGGGCTTGGTTAGAGAGAACGACGTGTACCGCAGATCGGGACGTGCTGCCTCGGCGCCGTCGAACGGAGAAACGATGCACTTCCTCCCTTTCCCCCGGCGGACGGGATGCGACCGGATCAGTGACTAACGGTGAGAGAGAGAGAGAGGCCATCGCAGCCTTGTGTGAGATACTCTGAAGAGAGACAAACCAGGCAGGCATGCTCCATTGTATATAGTGGAGCAAACTACCTTTTTCTCCATAAAAATCATTTTATATTCTATGTACGTGCCATTGAGCGTTATAACTTTATTTAAAAATAACGCGTCAACGCGTCAAGTCGAACTTTGTTTCATGCACGCGTGGTACACGACCTCCATAGGTAAACAACTGCTACAGGGGTTCAAATTAGCACGTGGGCTGCCATTTCGTAAAGAAATGAGCTCCACCGTGTACCCGCGCGGGTGTGGTTGGGCTCGAAGTGTGAGTACGTGCATGGTGCACCTATTCTCTTCTTTTATACGTACACCACCTATGTGGGGTTGTGTGAGAGAGATACAAACCTAGAGAGCTATAGTGTGTGGGTTCGTGAGAATTTTTTGGGGGGGGGGTGAGGGAGTCCTGGATTAAGGGGTATCCAAACAGCCGGACTGTGTACAACGTCCGTACTATTGAAGCGTGAAGATACAAGACTCAAGACTTCGACCCGTGTCCGGATGGGACTTTCCTTGGCGTGGAAGGCAAGCTTGGCGATCCGGATGTTATGTTTCCTTTCTTGTAACCGACTCCATGTAAACCCTAGCCCTCTCCGGTGTCTATATAAACCGGAGAGGTTGGTCCTTAGAAGGCCGATCACAATTACATTCATACCATCATAGGCTAGCTCCTAGGGTTTAGCCTCTATGATCTCGTGGTAGATCTACTCTTGTACTACCCATATCATCAATATTAATCAAGCAGGAAGTAGGGTTTTACCTCCATCGAGAGGGCCTGAACCTGGGTAAACATCTGTGTCCCTTACTTCTTGTTACCATCAGC
Organism: Triticum dicoccoides; assembly: GCF_002162155.2. NCBI lineage: Eukaryota > Viridiplantae > Streptophyta > Magnoliopsida > Poales > Poaceae > Triticum > Triticum dicoccoides. Next base: position 290,070,476 of record NC_041383.1, on the reverse strand, counting down.
CTTGACGCATAGATTGGGACCCCCTACCCGAGATCCGCCAGTTTTGACACCGACATTGGTGCTTTCATTGAGAGTTCCTCCGTGACGTCGCCGTCAGGCTCGATGGATCCTTCGATCGTCATTAACGATGCCGCCGAGGGTGAGACTTTCCTCCCTGGACAGATCTTCGTGTTCGGCGGCTTCGTGCTGCGGGCCAATTCGCTTGGCCACTTGGAGCAGAACGATAGCTATGCCCCTGGCCGTCAAATTGGGTTCGGAAACCTGAACCACAGGGCGGATACCCGAGGAGACTTGATCTTCGGCGGATTCGGGCCAGCGCCAGAAGCGCCGAACAGTCACGATGAGCATGGCTTAGACCTGCTGTCAGACGTTGCTTGGGATATCATCCCGGCAGAAGCCCCGGACCTAAATCCGGGACAGGTTGCATTGCCTAAAGACGGAGGGTTGGACCCCGCCCCACAAGCCGTACCCTCATCGGCGATGGAGCCGAACACAGGCTTCACTTTTGAGGAAGCCGGTGACCCCGGGCCCTTGGACTCGTGTCCGGTTGTAGGCTCCAGTCCGTGCGTCCCCGGGCCCGCCAGTCCCGGTTGGGCTCCGGTGATGGAGTTCACCGCGGCGGACATCTTTTAGCCCTCGCCCTTTGGCGACATACTAAACTCATTCAAAACCCTCTCTTTGACAGAGAATCTCGGGCCGAATTATGTCTGGCTCGAGTGGGAAGCAGGCGACAAAGACATTCGTTGCCCACCCACCACCCACTTTATAGCCACGGTTGATGATTTAACCGACGTGCTGGACTTCGACTCTGAAGACATCGACGGTATGGACAGCGATGCAGGAGAAGACTCAGAATCTATGAGGTGCGGGATTCATGCCTCGCCACACGACATATACATGGTGGATACGCCCAAGGAAGGCGACGGTGACAATCTGGAAGATAACACCCCTGGGCAAAAACCAAAGCAACGGCGCAGACGCAGTTCCAATCCGGCAACAGTAACAATATCAGCAAGAGCGCCAGAAGAATGGATACTCCGGTCGACTATGAAGGCAATAACAACCAAACAGAACCAGCGATGGAGCAGGACAAACCAGGTCACGCCGAACATAATCTGGGTCATACGCCCGAAGAAAACGATCTAGAGGGACGAGTTCACCAATCCGGCCCAGGACAAGAAGACAGTCCGGACGACGATGCATTCATCGTTCCGGAAGAACGCGTGGAATGAAAGAACCTCCACAGAAAGCTTATGGCCACAACGAGAAGTCTGACGAAGCAGAAACAACGGCTTAAAACCGCACAGGAAACACTCAATCACAGATGGAACAAAGTGCTAGACACTAAAGAAAGATATGGCGATGATCGCCATAAAAAGAGCTACCCAAAATACAAGCTACTGCCAGAATTCGACGACGAGGCTCTTCCACCGAAGAACAACACGACCAGGAGACCAGGAGCACCACTTCATAATCGCAACAAATCAGCTGCCAAAGACGCCCACGATTTACGTGAGCACCTGGAGAAGAAAGCTAGCACAACTATGTCCATCTACGGATCTAGAATAGACATCCTAGCGAAGGACTATGGTCGTCAAAACAATCATGACAACCAAACACTAGTTTAGAACAAACACCAAACACAACAACAGCCGATGGCATGCCACAGCGCGTCCAGATATAGAGGGGCTGCTCACCTCCTGTGCTTTACTGATAAAGTACTGGACCATGAATTCCCATAGGGCTTTAAACCTGTAAACATAGAGGCATACAACGGAGCGACAGACCCAGGGGTCTGGATCGCGGACTTTATCCTCCACATACACATGGCTCGTGGAGATGACCTCCATGCCATCAAATACCTCCCCCTCAAACTGAAGGGACCAGCTCGGCATTGGTTGAAAAGCCTCCCCGAAAACTCAATCAAGAGCTGGGAGGAACTAGAGGATGCTTTCAGGGCCAATTTTCAAGGGATTTATGTCCGGCCTCCGGATGTTGACAATTTAAGTCACATAATCCAACAACCCGGAGAGTCCGCCCGCAAGCTTTGGAACAGATTCCTCACTAAGAAAAATCAAATCGTTGACTGCCCGGATGCCGGAGCCTTAGCGGCATTCAAGCACAACATCCGGGACGAGTGGCTCGCCAGACACCTCGGCCAACAAAAGCCAAGGACAATGGCAGCCCTAACAAGCCTTATGACCCGCTTTTGTGCGGGAGAAGATAGCTGGCTCGCCCGTAAAGGCACCAGCGACCCCAGCACATCCGAAGTAAGGGATGGCAACGGGAATCCACGGCGTAATAAAAACAAACGCCAAAACAAGGAAGAGAGCCCGGACAACACAACTGTTAATGCCGGATTCCGAGGCTCTCGACCTAACGAACAAAATAAGCAACCTAAAGGCAGTAAAGAGGGACCGTCTGGTTTGAATAGAGTTCTGGACAGACTATGCCAAATTCATGGCACCCTCGACAAACCTGCGAACCACACGCACAGAGAGTGCTGGGTCTTCAGGCAGGCCGGCAAACTAAATGCCGAACACAAGGGAAGGGAAACACCAAGTGAAGACGAGGATGAACCTCGCCAACCGAATACTGGGGGACAGAAAAGATTCCCGCTAGAGGTTAAAACAGTGAACATGATCCACGCGACTTGCACATCCTTGGGAAGGCACGAATGCGCCCATAAAGACGCACGCGATATAGAGCCCATCGTACCCACACCTAACTACCGGATGTCTTGTTCGATCACCTTCGATCACCTGAACGGCCGAACTAGTATTCGGCGCGAAGGATCAAATGCCTTGGTGCTTGACTCAATAATAGACGGATACCATCTCACTCACGTCCTCATGGACGGTGGAAGCAATCTCAATTTAATACATGAGGACACTGTCCGTAGGATGGGGATAGACTCATCCAGAATCAGCAAGATTCACACCACCTTTTAAGGGGTGATACCAGGCGTTGAAGCCTACATCAAGGGCTCCGTCATACTGGAGGTAACATTCGGCTCTCTAGGTAACTCCAGAAGCGAAGAACTAGTCTTCATCATCGCACCCTTCCAAAGCAGCTATCAAGCATTGCTTGGAAGAATGGCCTTCGCGCGCTTCAACGCATTGAAGCACTATGGCTACCTTACACTCAAGATGCTCGGTCCATGCGGCGTCATCACCGTTAGCAGAACAACGGAGCGCTTTTCGTGCGCAGAGGAATACGCGACGGCCCTAGCGGCCGGACTATAAGCGGCCTCTAACAAAATCATACCAGGTCGTTAAGACCACGGACACGGTTAGACGAGTCCGGCAGCCCACATTAAACCAGGGCATTGTATATGTAATCCTATAGTGGACACCAGGGGCTAATAATAAAGCCCCACACTATCGGCTCAACCTTATTGGCAGGCCAGCATTTTACATTTTTCTACTATCCATCGCACACTTACGTTGCACTCTTCCATGAGATCCCCTCTTTCCGCAAACAACATTCGCGCGATACCCCTCCAGGATGCGGCACAACGGAGACAAAGGCGCAGACGTGCAGCAGGGCCTCGTCCAACATGTTTCTCTTTAGATTAAGCCCCTGTGTAAACCTTTTCTATTGCCTCTTGTTGTTTCATTATCCCACGGGTTCCATACCACAGAGGATACTGCCATTTTTGGCATTACGCCACGACAGATTAATGCATGCACCTGGACAAACAGGGTTTATAATGAATGGGCATTCTTGAGCCCATCATCTGTTAGAAAGTCTGAATACCGTCGGGAGTGTTCGGCGTCACGAGTTTGGCCTTATATGCATCAGCTCCGAATCATGTCTTTGGTCAAATGTTGGGATTGCCTGGCTCCTGGGTTTGCCGCCTTACGTTCCGTTATAATCGGCTAAGGTGGCCAAAGGAGAACTACTGCGATTATGCCCTGGTTATTCCGGATGAGCGCCTTAGTAGAGAAAGCCGAAAACTGACCGTCATGATACAGTGAGAGACTGGTCAACCACTCGACGACTGACCGGAATCTCTAGGATTCCCCCGCATTAACGAAGGGCCATTTCCCGGCCAGGTACATACGCGCCCGTATTCGGATGCACGTGATGGTACCAGGGGCTACATAGCAGCCCCAATATTAGAATCCCGCGGCCAAGCGAAAGTGTTACAGCTATATAGTCCGGTTTCCTAGTTCGACGCGCGATCACCTCCTTGCCGGACCAAGACGTTGGATGAAGAGTGATCAGGCACATTTTTTTTCGTGAACACCCCTGCATTGTATGCGT
>NC_041383.1:290061152-290065897 GCF_002162155.2 Triticum dicoccoides | reverse complement strand
CATATTTTCAAACACAAATTATAAATATAACCTTCTAATCAAAATGTTTTTACAATAATTTGAATCATCACTCGAAGAGGAGATTCTTCGGGCACTGCGCCTCTATCAGGCGGCACCCTCCGCGACTTGCGCCAAGTAGTGCCCGACCGGATATTGACCCCCTACCGGATCCTGAGACGCTACCATAGTGGTATCCATATCCGTCCAATATGCTTTAACGCGTGCAAGGGCCATCCGCGCACCCTCTATGCATGCTGACCTCCTCATGGCATCGACCCGGGGTACGGCCCCAAGGAACTGTTGCACTAAACCAAAGTAGCTGTCTGGCTTAGGCTCCTTCGGCCAAAGATGATCTATTACAGACCGCATCGCAAGCCCGGACATCCTGTGAAGCTCCGCCACAGCAGCCATCTTATCACTTAACGGCAGCGGGTGAGTGGGAGCATGGAACTGCGAACAAAAAAGCTTCTCCACCTCCTTTTTACCCTGATATTTGAGGAACTCCATAGCATCAGCCGTACTCTTCGCCAGGTCCGCGTATGCGTCCGGCGAGCTCCAGCGTCCATCAAGGGGAGCGTACTTCGGATCAAAGAACTTCGTCCGTAGCAAATAGGAGCCTCTAGCCGCGATCTTTCCGGCCTGTTGAAGCTCCTCCCGCGCACCCCTGAGCTTGGTCCGTATTTCCTTGGTGGCATTCAGTGCCTTGCTCATGTCTGCCGATTTATCATCATGCTCCTTCTTCAGGAGCTCATACTGGTCAGTGGCATGTTTTAACTCGATAGCCATTTCGGCTATCTTTTCCTCACTTCGGCGATGAGCAGTCTGTTCGGCTCTCAATTCCTCGGCCGCCTTTAGGGCAGCCGCATTGCTCACCCGAGCTTGTTCCTTGGCTAGAGCAAGTTCAGCCCTCAGGGCATCCACGGCAGCAGCACCATCTGCAGTCCGAACAAATTATATTAATACATGCCACCTTAATATTTCCTATGCAAGGGGAGACAGGGCACATACCTTGTGATGTATCCAGCCGTTCATTCATCAGAGTAATATCGGCATCAATCGACCCAATTTGCCTCGATAGTTCGGCAACTTCAACGGACGGGCCGGCGGCCGGACCCACAGGTGCCTGCACACGTTTACAGCACTATCATTGGTTTATGATCCCCTGTTTGCCGCCTAGGGCGGGCAACCAGAGTCTCAGGGGCTGCTATCTATATGGAGCACACCTAGCGCGTGCCTTACAACCAAAGAAATAGTGAGTTTTCCATTACATACCTCAAAGCCTCTGAGCAGGCTTGTGAATGCTTCATTCCAACCTCTTGTAGCGGATGAAATCTTCTTGAGCACTGCGCTCATTAATGAGAGGTGCTCCTCCGAGAGTGCAGCTCGCTCCAGTAAGCCCGTCAGTACGTCCGGACTTAGGGCGGCTGACGCATTGGCTTCCGGCCATGGCGAATCCGGGCTCCTCCGTGACGACACCTTGGTGTCGCCCACGTCAAGAACCGGAGAGGCGGGTGGGGTCTCGCTCTCCATCATCTCCGGAGGAAGGTCGCCCGAAGACGATCCTGTCGAGAAGAGCTACCAGCCGAACTGCAAAAACTTGAGTCCTGGTCATTGATCCAGGAGAAATATAGTACCTTTAAGTTAATGATTGACTTACGACTCGTTGGAGGGCTGGCCCGTTGGAGGGCATGAGGCAGTGAGGGTACCTGTCGGGGCAAGGACCCCTGGGGATCCTTTTTTCCCCAATTTGGGCATCTCTGCCTCCAAATCTTCGGAGGGGCCCCTCTTCTTCCCGCGTGGGGAGGCGGCCTCGACCTCTCCTCCCCGACTATCCCCAGTTCGGATGCGTAGTGTGTGGGGTTCGGATCGCTCATCCTTCCCCTTGCCTTTCACCGAGGGCATTCTGCTGAGTACCCGGTCGAGCATCTTGGCCACAGTAGGGGCGGGCGAGCCTTCGGGAAGTGGCGCCGGACACCTGATTCTCTCCGCCTTGCTGAGCCATTCCTGGATGCGGATGATGTTCAGAATAAACAATCTTGACAAATACAAAATAGGGTGTCCGGTATCAAGACTACTTACTTGAGTATCTAGGCGATTGCAGCTTAGGCCCACATCCTCGGTGATACCCGGACACGTTATCTTCCGTCCGAAGAATAATTTGCACATCGCTTCGAGCTGTAAGCCGAAGAAGTGCTTCATAGTCCACGGGCCCTCCGGATTGAACTCCCACATCCGAAGAGGCCGGCGCTGGCACGGCAACATCCGCCGGATTAACATCACTTGCATTACGCTGACAAGATTGATATCCCTCTCGAGAAGCTCCCGGATGCGGTTCTGCAGTATTGGTACATCGCTTGCGGGCCCCCAATCACGTCCTATGTCTATCCAAGACGCCAACTGCGATGGGGGGCCCGAGCGGAACTCGGGAGCGGCTACCCCCTTTGTGCCCCTTGGGGCCGTAGCATAAAACCACCTCCGCTGCCATACGTCAGATACTTCTGGGAAAGAACCCTCCGGCCATGGGGCATCGGTGTTTCTGCTTATTACGGCACCTCCGCACTCCACGTGTCGCCCATCGATCGTCTTCGGCTTCACATTGAAGGTCTTGAGCCATAAGCCGAAGTGTGGCGTGACATGGAGAAAAGCCTCGCACACGATAATGAACGACGAGATATGGAGGATAGCATCTAGAGCCAGATCATGAAAATCCAGCCCTTAATAGAACATGAGCCCCCTCACGAAGGGATGGAGGGTGAAACCCAAACCACAGAGGAAGTGTGGGACAAAAACAACACACTCATTGGGCTCCGACGTGGGGATAACTTGCCCTGGAGCAGGAAGCCTGTGCTGGATATCTGCACTTAGGTATCCGACCTCCCTAAGCTTCGCAATGTCCTTCTCCTCGGTCGAGGAGGCGACCCATCGGCCTTGAGGATCAGATCCGGACATACTGGCGGATTCCAGAGGGGTGGAGCTTAGGTTTTGGGTGTTAGAACTGGAGGTGCGAGAGGGCGCGATGAAGGTGAAGAAAGAGGTGTAGGTCTCGACCCCTTTATAAAGAGGGTGAATATCAAGAGTCCCCGGTGTGACCGTTTGAGGTTTATCTAAAAACACACGGGGTAATACCAATGGCTGTCGTGGAGTCACACACGCTCATATTGATGGAAAATCCCGTGATAAAAGGGACACGATCTCTGCCTCGACGGGACATGCCAATAAAACTGCCTCGTAACACGAGTCATTGTGGGGTAGGAGACGTCGGTTCACATTGGACCGAGCCAGGATACAAGGGCACGACGCACGAAGATTGCCAGCAAATCAGATCTATACCATACGGAGATCATCCTGCGGATCCAGACATGGTCTACGTGTTTGATAACCATTTTGGAGTATTCAGAGGAGGAACCCGCCTTGCAATGCCGAAGACAATACTACGTGCCGGACTCATTGTCATTGAAGCCTGGTTCAGGGGCTACTAAGGGAGTCCTGGATTAAGGGGTATCCGGACAGCCGGACTGTGTACAACGTCCGGACTATTGAAGCGTGAAGATACAAGACTCAAGACTTCGGCCCGTGTCCGGATGGGACTTTCCTTGGCGTGGAATGCAAGCTTGGCGATCCGGATATTATGTTTCCTTTCTTGTAACTGACTCCATGTAAACCCTAGCACTCTCCGGTGTCTATATAAACCGGAGAGGTTGGTCCTTAGAAGGCCGATCACAATTACATTCATACCATCATAGGCTAGCTCCTAGGGTTTAGCCTCTACGATCTCGTGGTTAATCTACTCTTATACTACCCATATCATAAATATTAATCAAGCAGGAAGTAGGGTTTTACCTCCATCGAGAGGGCCCGAACCTGGGTAAACATCGGTGTCTCTTACTTCTTGTTACCATCAGCCTTGACGCACAGATCGGGACCCCCTACCCGAGATCCGCCGGTTTTGACACCGACAGGGGGTCAATCAAAAATTTAACATATGCAATGTGTGTGAAATAGAGTCCTGCATATAACATATATATAGAGGGGGCGATCCACGAGAATAGAGTGGAGGTATCATCAGCTTGAGGTGTCCATAGAATCGAAGAGAGGGATGATGTGTGTGTGTGTGTGTGTGTGCGCGCGCGCGGTCGATAAAGAGTGCCATCGAATTTGTGTGTGCCCATGTCAAAGATATAGATTGGCTGGCCTACTGGAACGTGAGAGGTGACATGTGCGGTTTGTCTCTGTGGCATGGATACCTACTTGCAGCGCTCGTCTATCGGTGTGTGGTGGGGGAAGAGGGAGGCCCAATTAACTATAGAGGTACAATGGCTGGTATATGTGTGGAGGAGGAGAGAGGCCTACCTCATGTATTAAGGAGATCGATCTACCTCATGTATTAAGGGAGATTGATCGGCATCCATGCATATGTGCAGGAGAGGAATAAGGTTGGGAGAGAGACAAAGCTAGTATTGTTGGAGGGGGTGGTAGTGGAGTTGCTTCTAACAAATGGTGGGATAGGCTTGCTAGACAAACGGAGGGCATGCCTGCAATATCAATAAGAGAGGAGATGGCTGCTTGTTGTCTGTGCATGTGCATGTGAGAGACGGGCCAGGAGGCATGCACAAATGATGAGGGGGGACGATATGGCTGTGGTAAGCAGACGTAACTACATAGGAAGATCAATCGCCCTTTGTTAGAGAAAGGAGAGACATAACTTGTGAGGTACGTCGATCAATGGGGGGGGGGATAGTTAAAGT
>NC_041383.1:290050631-290060819 GCF_002162155.2 Triticum dicoccoides | reverse complement strand
ATCGATCGGTATACATGCATGTGTGTGTTAGAAGCAAATGAGGCATGAGGAGAAGGATAGAGAGAGAGAGGGATGGATCTAGGAGGTGGTACGAGAGGCATACTATATCGAGGGGGAAGGAGTGTGCGAGTACGAGATCGATGAAAACAGTGGTGGGAGTGAGGCATGGACGGTGATAAGAGAAGAGGGTACGCTTGTGTTTGTGCTAGGCACACCTGGCTAGAGAGGCATATCGATCGATGTGTGCCGTAAAGAAGGAGTTGGGGGGCCTACACACACCATGGGTAAATGACCTAAAGTGAAAATACGAATTTGCACGATGGAGCTAGAGAATGCTGAGGGAGGGTGAGAGGGATGCGGGCGTGTGCATGCACGAGAGGAAGTTAGTGCTAGCTACAAAGATAAGAGGATTGTGTGCGTGTAAAAGACGAATAGAGATCATACTTCATTATAAAAAGCGAATTTAGATATTTCTAAGAATTTATCATAGTGTTTTAAACCGACGCATGTGTGGATATATATAATGTGATACACATGGTGTGGTTACGAACATGTTATACTACATATAATATACTTTATCTCTACTCTTATAAAAAAGTGGAGTTGTTGATGATGGTGTGCCTACCATCCTGCAATATAGGCCATCCGATTTATATCTGGCGGATAGGAAGGAAACTATGGCAAGTTTGAAAAAAGATACCCACACCCCTATCCATATTTGCAAATTAGGCCCCTTGGTCATGTTGATGTTCTGTGGAGCGCATGGGCATCTTGCTAGTACTACGTATAATACATAGAACATTGATTATAATTTGGGCTAATGTGTGGCTTTTGCAGCTCAGGTCTAAATACTTGTCATAATGTAGGGGGCGGGGCACTATACTTTGTGTGATAAACATGGTGTACGTATGGAACATGGTTTAGATTATGAATATATAGTTAGTACATCAAATGTACTATTATTTGGAATCAACATCAAGTGTATTCAAATAATAGAATTCGAGTTCATGTAGTACACATAGTTCATATCTATCTCTATAGTAATCATGTGGTGTGTTATTAAGGTAATACACGAATGATGGTTGAAGTTGGCAACAATCATGATTGTAGATTCTTATTGAAATAGAGCAATGAATTCAAATTTAGTTTGAATTGCAGCGGTAGTATAGACATTTGGAATGCACTAAAATGTTGGTATGAGTAGGTTACATGCATAATACAGCAAGCGAAAAAATCTAATCGGACATAACATGGATTCATACTCCCTCCTTCCATCTATATAGGGCGTAATGAGTTTTTTAAGACCGCCTTTGACTATTGACAAGATTAATTGTACATGACATGCACAATATGTGAAAATTATAACATTGAAAGAACCTTTCACAGACGAATTTAAAGGTGTGCTTTGTGTAAGTTGCATGTCATATATTATTGCTCTAATATTTGGTCAAAGTTAGCATCGAAAAATGCATTAGGCCCTATATAGATGGAAGGAGGGAGTAGCTTTGAATAGCATTTGTATAGTAAAATAGGGCAAGACTCTCTCTTTGTGTGGTGTGAATAGTTTTATTTTTTTCCTTTTCTTTTTGGTTGAGGGAAGTGCGAATTGATTTGGTACGTACAAGTACAATATTACTACACGTTAGGCTTGTCCCTAAAATTCAACCCACATCTTGTTATATCCCGAATATTCAGATATTGTGCTCCCAAAACTAGCGCCTTCACAACCCGCACCTTGCTATCCCGAAATTACAACGCGCGCGAAAACTCCCTCCAACTGCCAAATCCTGACACGCGAAATCCCCTTGTAACCCTGAGCCGAAAGGGCCGCTTGTTGTAATGCCCCGGTTTCGATGCGCCAGGTGTCTGCCAGTTATTCGCCATCATTGCCATGTCATTTGCTTGCATGTTGCATTTTATCATGTCATCATGTGCATTGCATTGCATACGTGTTCGTCTCATGCATCCGAGCCTTTTCCCCGTTGTCCGTTTTGCAATCCGGCGCTCCTATGCCCTCCGGCGTTCCCCTTTCGTCTCTCGTTGTGAGCGGGTGTTAAACTTTCTCGGAATGGCCCGAGGTTTGCCAAGCGGCCTTGGTATAGCACCGGTAGACCGCCTGTCAAGTTTCGTGCCATTTAGAGTTCGTTTGGTACTCCAACGGTTAACCGGGTAACTGCAAAAGCCTCTTTCGTCTTGCAGCCCAACACCCCTTCAAAGTGGACCAAAACCCATCTAACTCCCCTCCATGCTCTCGGTCGTTCGATCACGGTCGCGTGGCCGAAAACCGCTCCTCATTTGGACTCTCCTAGCTCCCTCTACCTATATATATGCGTTCTCCCCGAAATTCCACAGTCAAATCCCCCCGAAACCCTAATTTTCCGCTCCGCGCCGCGCCGGACATGTCCGGACCCGACCGGACACGTCCAGCCGCCGCCGCCTCAGCCAATCGGACGCCGCCGCGTGTCCTCCGTCGCCATCCTCGCGCCGCCGGCCCGCGGAGCCCATCCGGGGCCCGCGCGGACCCAGATCCGCCGCCGCCTGACCCGTTAGTCCCCGCCGCCTCGCGCCTTGCCGTCGGCCGCCGCCGGGGCGCCGCCACGCGCCGCCCACCGCCGATCCGCCTCCGGCCGCGGATTCGCCGCCGGCTTCATCGCCGGAGCGCGCCGTCCCTGCCGCCCGACCCGGCCGCGCCGTTCGCCCGCGCTCCCGGGCCGCTCTAACGCGAGCTACCGGGCGCCTCGCCGCCGCCAACGGACCTCGCCGACGGCGCCTTCCCCGCCGTCAGCCACGCCCCCGCACCCCGATCCCCGCCACCGCCGGTTGCTCCGCCGCCCGGCAGCCGCGCCTCCGCCGGAGATCGCACCGTCGCCGTGGATCGGGAGGAGCCCGATCCAGCCAGTCCCGCGTGGGCCACGAACCAGTCGCCCCGGCCCAGCGCCCCGTCCGGCCTGCCTGGCCTCCCTCTCCTCAGCTGGGCCAGGCCCAATGGGTGAGAAACCCTCTTTCGCCCGCCTCGTGCGACATTTAGTCATACTGCGCTCGATCTGTTTTTTTTTCCAGAAAACTGCTGTCCCAGATTTCTGTCATTTTCATGCCATGTTCATCGCATTGTATCTCTGCATCCATAGCTCCGTTTTGTGCGTGTAATATGTCAAATTGTTCGCCTCGACGAGTACATCATTTCATTCCATTGCATCATATTCATTTGAGGTCATCTAGATGCCTGAATCATCGTTGTAAGAGTGCTTCATGATGTTATCTGCTGTCTGTTAACAGAACGAGCTCATTTGTCATTTTTGCCATGATTGATGTGTGCATCCTATGAGGTTGATGTCTACATGTGTTTGGATCTATGTCATGTCTTCTTTACAGAGGTTCTCACCATGTATTTTTGTGATCAATGTGGTGACTAGCACAAGAAGGCAAACTAGGCTTCGTGATGTTGCTGTTTTAGTCCCTGTTCTGCTGTAATTTTGATGCCATGTAAACTTGATGCTACAGAGAGATCCATGCAAATTTTGAGATACTTCAGTAAGGGTGTTTTAAACATATGGTTATTGTGTATCCATTAATGCCTCTGTTTGTAATTATGGATTAGTCTAGCATGTCATTTTCGTACTCTACTGTTGCTTCAAAATGTTTCCTGGCAGATTGTTTACATGTTATTCAATTTTGCCAAGGTTGTTGTAGTTGATCCTTGCATGCTATGAACTTGTTCTTGACTTGGTTGGTTACATAAACATGTCTTCTTGATGATGCTATGCTTATATTGTCATGCAATGACTTGTGGTGAGTGAATCGACCTTGTTAACTAGTGTACTTGATGTTGCTGTTTTGCTAGGCTGAATCTGTTATTTCGTGATGCTATGTAAACATGCTTCTACTAATCATTCTATGCATAATCTGGAGATGTCCACTAAATATGTTTTGTTCTACATGTCATGCTATATCCATCCATGCCCCTGGTTGCATTTATAGGTTGCTGTAGCTTGTTGTAAACTTGCTCCAAAGTTGCTTGATAATGTTGGTGTCAGCTTGTTAACATTAAGTTCAGTTGTTGTCATGATTGTTGCTAGTGTTCCATGCACCCTATGACCTTGCTATTGCCATGCTTAGCTTCACAAACATGTCTTATTACTGTTGGGTGCCTTTCCATGCCATGTTTTGCTCTGTAGTGTGTTGCACAAGCTCATTTACATGCCTTCATAATTCTGTTTCTGCCATGTTTGAATCTGTAATATAACTTGCTATGTTTACATGGGTGCCATCATATTTTCTGATCCTTTTTGGCTTATGGTCACTAAGGAACTTTTGATCTATGCTGTTAGTAGATTCATGCCATGCCTTTGTTTGCCATTATAAGTTTCTGTAACATGTTGTTTGATAGCTCTAAACATTGCAACCTGATGTTATTTTCTGCAAAGCCTGAATTGTTATAACTTGCAATCTTACCATGTGTGTTTGAGCATGTTCTAGTGATTTCTGGGGATAGCTCAGTGTTCATGTTTTGTTATGCTTTACCTGTACATCATGTCCATGCCTTTTGTTTTCATATTGTGGTGCTGTAGCATATTGTTTTGATGCTTGCAATATGCCTAGTTGCTGTTTTGGACAGCTTGTCCTTTAAACTTGTATAGCGTGTGTGTGTTGAACCGTTGCTCCGTTTTGAGTGTGCTCTATATGAAACTTTCTTACATTTGCATGTAGTTTCATATTATCATGTTGCATCCATGTTTTGAGGTGTTTGCTTGATGTTTGTATGCATTTTGCATCAATGCCATGTTTGTCTTGTTTTGCTCATATCTTCTATGCCGTAGCTCCGAACTAAATGAACTTTATATGTAACTTGACTAGAATCTCGTGTAGATCATCTTTGTGCATCTTAACTTGATGTTTAACAACTTGAACATAAGGTTTATTCAGATCTGGACCAACTACATATGAGGACTTACCGGAATTGTTATATGTTGTTCCCGGCCTCATTTAAACTTGCCTTGATGTGTTGCTCTTGTTTGCATCATCTCTTGCCATGAGTAGCTTCATGTAGCCTTGTCATGCATCATGCTTATTGTGCATCATGTCTTGTCTATGTGTGGTGTGTTTACTATGTTGTGTGCTTCTTCTCGATAGTTCCTGTTTCGTTGCGATCGTGAGGATTCGTTCGTCTACGCTTGGTTCGTCTTCATCTGTTCGTCTTCTTCATGGACTCGTTCTTCTTCCTTGCGGGATTTCAGGCAAGATGACCGCTACCCTGGATCTCACTAGTATCATTGCTATGCTAGTTGCTTCGTTCTATCGCTATGCTGCGTTACCTATCTTTTGCTCATCAAGCCTCCCAAATTGTCATGAACCTCTAACCTTTGACGCCTGTCCTAGCAAACCGTTGTTTGGCTATGTTACCGCTTTGCTCAGCCCCTCTTATAGCATTGCTAGTTGCAGGTGAAGTTGAAGATTTCTCCATGGTGGACAGGATATTGTATGGGATATCACAATATCTCTTATATTATTAATGCATCTATATATTTGGTAAAGGGTGGAAGGCTCGGCCTTATGCCTGGTGTTTTGTTCCACTCTTGCCGCCCTAGTTTCCGTCATACCGGTGTTATGTTCCCGGATTTTGCGTTCCTTACGCGGTCGGGTGATTTATGGGACCCCCTTGACAGTTCGCTTTGAATAAAACTCCTCCAGCAAGGCCCAACCTTGGTTTTACCATTTGCCTCACCACCACCTATCCCTTTCCCTTGGGTCGGCCAAACCGAGGGTCATCTTTATTTTAGCCCCCCCGGGCCAGTGCTTGTCTAAGTGTTGGTCCGAACTAGAGCCACTTGCAGCGCCACCTCGGGGAAACTCGAGGTCTGGTTTTAGTTGTACGTAGTGTTCATCCGGTGTTGCCCTGAGAACGAGATATGTGCAGCTCCTATCGGGATTGTCGGTGCATCGGGCGGTCTTGCTGGTCTTGTTTTACCATTGTTGAAATGTCTTGTAAACTAGGATTCCGAGTCTGATCGGGTCTTCCTGGGAGAAGGTATATCCTTCGTTGATCGCGAGAGCTTGTCATGGGCTAAGTTGGGACACCCCTGCAGGGTATAATCTTTCGAAAGCCGTGCCTGCGGTTATAGGCAGATGTGAATTTGTTAATGTCCGGTTGTAGATAACTTAACACCAGATACGAATTAAAACGCATCAACCGTGTGTGTAGCCGTGATGGTCTCTTCTCGGCGGAGTCCGAGAAGTGAACACGGTCTTTGGGTTATGTTTGACGTAAGTAGGAGTTCAGGATCACTTCTTGATCATTGCTAGCTTCACGACCGTTCCGCTTGCTCTCTTCTCGCTCTTATTTGCGTATGTTAGCCACCATATATGCTTAGTCGCTGCTGCAGCCTCACCACTTTACCCCTTCCTTTCCCTTTAAGCTTTGCTAGTCTTGATACCCATGGTAATGGGATTGCTGAGTCCTCGTGGCTCACAGATTACTACAACAACAGTTGCAGGTACAGGGTCATGCGATGATCTTGACGCGAGAGAGATACTTGATTGCGTTGAGTTCTTCTTCTGCTTCTTCGATCAGGGGATAGGTTCTAGGTCGGCAGCCTGGGCTAGCAAGGTGGATGTCGTTTGAGTTTCTGTTTGTGTTTCATCCGTAGTCGGATAATGCTCTTTTGTATTGTGATGTTGTATTCATGTGGCATTGTATGCCTCTTTTATGTATCCCCATCTATTATGTAATGTTGATGTAATGATATCCACCTTGCAAAAGCGTTTCAATATGTGGGTCTATCCTTGGTGGGACCTTCGAGTTCCTTTTGGATAGGGTCGCATATTGGGCGTGACAAGTTGGTATCAGAGCCTCGACTGACCTTAGGAGCCCCCCTTGATTGATCGTGTAGTTTGGCCGTTGTTGAGTCTAGAAGAAAACTATTTTCGGAGTCTAGTTACATCGGAGAGTAGGAATTCTTTTTACTCCTCAGCCCCTTCGTCGCTCTGGTAAGGAATCTTGACGTAGGTGTTTTGAATTACTTCTCTTCCCTTTCAAATTTTTCTTTAGGATCACACAGTTGGTCTTCCGGTAGTTGTTCCTCAGCTCTTCTCATCCGGTATATTTCTCGTCAAGTTGACTCGATCCTCTTCATCGTTGTTAAGTTCAATCCTCAGTTTGCTCTCAATGAAGTTATTTCTCTATCCTCAGTTGTTTTCTTTCCCACCCGCCCACCCTTTTTCATCTCGGAACTGGAGTCCGTAATCGAGTATCCATCCTACTCGTGCGAAGTCTTTGTTTTCTTTCCTCAATGATTTCAACCGGTGTTTCCTCTTCAAGATATTCGTCGTTTCCCCTTCCAAGTTGTCTTTGTTTTCCTGCCCTCCCACCCTGTTCTTCCCGGAGCCCGAGTCTGTTTCGACCATCAATTCCATTCGTGTGGAGTCTCTTCAGTCTTTCCCCAATTGTTTCAACCGGTGAATTCTCGTTTTGTTCGACATTCTTCATCTCTTCTCCGGTGGACTCAATTCAAGTTTTTCGGGTTGATCATATTCTTTTCCTTCGATCAAGTATTCTCCCTGCTCGTTCGTCTCTCGCCAGTTCACCCTTCCGGAGTGCTCAAGACATCTCTGAAGATTCGTCTGTGTTCGAATTAATTTGAGGTTGTCACCTCATTCAAATATTTCAATTGTTCCGGCGCATCATCTATCTCTTCAACAATCCTTTTCAACGGTGTTTTCTCTTCAGTGGGCCCTAACCCACATGTCTTTTCCCAGGATCTTACCTGACTCTTCTAATTCCCCCGGAGTTTTTCTCAAATCTTTTCAAGCGTGACGTAAGAATGGATTCCATCAGTCACAGGCCTTCCCCAAGATCGAGTTCAAATTTCTTTTCATTGTTGGCTCAACCTCTCCACTTTTCATTCTACCGGAGTATCTCAGTATTTTGGTGGTGTTTCCCGTCGTCATTTGAGGACCGAAGAAGAGTTTTTCCTCTAATTCTTGTCCGTCCTCTCGAAGTTTCGTCGTTCTAGCTTCATGCTATCCTCTCGAATTATTCCATTTGTCAGATATTCTTTTCTTAACCATCCGGAGTTTGTCAGGAGTTGTTGTTCCATTTCTTTTCACCGGAGGCCATCATTCCAGTTATCGTTATCCAATTATCCCGGTGCTTCGTTCAAGTGTTCGTTAATCAGCTCATGATCTCTTTGTTCTTTTGCATCTAAATTCCCCTCAAACATATTGTTTCTTCCCGGTGATTCATTCTCTTTCATCAGTCATTCCGAATTCTTACGGTGGTTCGTTCAAGATTATTTTCCTTGTTTATCATTTTAATTCATTCTTTCTTTCCAATCCTACCGGTGGTTCATGAAGACCTTCTCAAGTTTGCGATATGTCCCTTCTCAATCCTTTTGAAGAAGAATAAGTATTATGCAAAATCCATTGTTTGTCATCAGTTTAATTTGATGAATGATAAGCATACAATAAACCTTATTCTTATTTCATCCAAGTGATTAATCCCTTCCTTCAGAGTTTGTTCTTGAGGAAAAAATTCTAGTCCCAGGTCTTTTAATCTTTTCTTTCCGGAGTTCAAATTTCCTCGGTCATCTCGTCGGAAACCCCATCTATATCATCGCAAGGCTCATCTTAGTCATTCATCCTTCATTCTATCTCTTCATCCTTTTGTTACCGGAGTTCATGGTGGTTTGTCATGATTTAATTCATTCTCAAGAGTTCATCAAGATTTTGTTGCTGGAGTTCAAGTATCTTTTCTTCTCATCTCGAAGTGCAATTAAGTCTTCGTATTCTTTTGAAGTGGAGTTTTGCATTTCTTTGTTCTGCTAAGCTATCCAATCATTTCCGTTTGTGGTCGGTTATCACCTCATAATTTTGAGATGTTATCCATAAGTCCACAACAAGCTTATTCTTTCGTTGTTCATTTTCTCAACAACTCTGTTCAACCCTTCCTTCTAAATTATTTTGATTCCATTATTCAATTCTTACGGAGGCTTTGCTTTGTTCATCTCGTCAAGTGCCATCCCGTCTTCTGAAGCTCGTGTTCTATTCCTTCCATTTTCAGCCGGAGTGCTGCCTAAATCCTTTCACTCTTATTCATTTCTTATCTCGTTCTAACCGGAGTGGTTTCATAGTCTATTTGATTCCGTGAGCTTTCGATTCTCATTATTCTCGTCGTTCCTCTCTTCTTCTCGAGTGCTCTCGATTCTTTGCTTCTTCTCTTGAGTTCTTGGTTCACCTCATTCCTTTTCCCTTCCGTCTCGGTCCTAAGATCTCGGGACGAGATCTCTTGTTAGTGGAGGAGTGTTGTAACGCCCCAGTTTCGATGCGCCAGGTGTCTGCCAGTTATTTGCCGTCATTGCCATGTCATTTTCTTGCGTGTTGCATTTTATCATGTCATCATGTGCATTGCATTGCATACGTGTTCGTCTCATGCATCCGAGCCTTTTCCCCGTTGTCCGTTTTGCAATCCGGCGCTCCTATGCCCTCCGGCGTTCCCCTTTTGTCTCTCGTTGTGAGCGGGTGTTAAACTTTCTCGGAATGGCCCGAGGTTTGCCAAGCGGCCTTGGTATAGCACCGGTAGACCGCCTGTCAAGTTTCGTGCCATTTGGAGTTCGTTTGGTACTCCAACGGTTAACCGGGTAACCGCAAAAGCCTCTTTCGTCTTGCAGCCCAACACCCCTTCAAAGTGTCCCAAAACCCATCTAACTCCCCTCCATGCTCTCAGGTCGTTCGATCACAATCGCGTGGCCGAAAACCGCTCCTCATTTGGACTCTCCTAGCTCCCTCTACCTATATATATGTGTTCTCCCCGAAATTCCGCAGACAAATCCCCCCGAAACCCTAATTTTCCCCTCCGCGCCGCGCCGGACATGTCCGAACCGGACCGGACACGTCCAGCCGCTGCCACCTCAGCCAATCGGACGCCGCCGCGTGTCCTCCGCCGCTGTCCTCGCGACGCCGGCCCGCGGAGCCCATCCAGGGCCCGCGCGGGCCCAGATCAGCCGCCGCCCGACCCGTTCATCCCCGCCGCCTCGCGCCTTGCCGCCGGCCGCCGCCGCGGGTGCCGCCGTGCGCCGCCCGCCGCCGATCCGCCTCCGGCCGCCGGATCCGCCGCCGGCTTCGTCGCCGGAGCGCGCCGTCCCCGCCGCCCGACCCGGCCGCACCATTCGTCCGCGCGCCCGGGTCGCTCTGACG
>NC_041383.1:290029119-290050108 GCF_002162155.2 Triticum dicoccoides | reverse complement strand
ACCGGGCGCCTCGCCGCTGCCAACGGACCTCGCCGACGGCGCCTTCCCCGCCGTCAGCCGCGCCCCCGCACCCCGATCCCCGCCGCTGCCGGTTGCTCCGCCGCCCGGCAGCCGCGCCTCCGCCAGCGATCGCACCATCGCCGTGGATCGGGAGGAGCCCGATCCAGCCAGTCCCGCGTGGGCCACAGCCCAGTCGCCCCGGCCCAGCGCCCCGTCCGGCCTGCCTGGCCTCCCTCTCCTCAGCTGGGCCAGGCCCAATGGGTGAGAAACCCTCTTTCCCCCGCCCCGTGCGACATTTAGTCATATTGCGCTCGATCTGTTTTTTCCAGAAAACTGCTGTCCCAGATTTCTGTCATTTTCATGCCATGTTCATCGCATTGTATCTCTGCATCCGTAGCTCCGTTTTGTGCATGTGATATGTCAAATTGTTCGCCTCGACGAGTACATCATTTCATTCCATTGCATCATATTCATTTGAGGTCATCTAAATGCCTGAATCAGCGATGTAAGAGTGCTTCATGATGTTATCTGCTGTGTGTTAACAGAACGAGCTCATTTGTCATTTTTGCCATGATTGATGTGTGCATCCTATGAGGTTGATGTCTACATGTGTTTGGATCTATGTCATGTCTTCTTTACAGAGGTTCTCACCATGTATTTTTGTGATCAATGTGGTGACTAGCACAAGAAGGCAAACTAGGCTTCGTGATGTTGCTGTTTTAGTCCCTGTTCTGCTGTAATTTTGATGCCATGTAAACTTGATGCTACAGAAAGATCCATGCATATTTTGAGATACTTCAGTAAGGGTGTTTTGAACATATGGTTATTGTCAATCCATTCCTACCTCTGTTTGTAATTATGGAGTAGTCTAGCATGTCATTTTCGTGCTCTACTTTTGCTTCAAAATGTTTCCTGGCAGATTGTTTACATGTTATTCAATTTTGCCAAGGTTGTTGTAGTTGATCCTTGCATGCTATGAACTTGTTCTTGACTTGGTTGGCTACATAAACATGTCTTCTTGATGATTCTATGCTTATCTTGTCATGCAATGACTTGTGGTTAGTGAATCGAGCTTGTTAAGTAGTGTACTTGATGTTGCTGTTTTGCTAGGCTGAATCTGTTATTTCGTGATGCTATGTAAACATGCTTCTACTAATCATTCTATGCATAATCTGGAGATGTCCACTAAATATGTTTTATTCTACATGTCATGTTATATCCATCCATGCCCCTGGTTGCATTTATAGGTTGCTTTAGCTTGTTGTAATCTTGCTCCAAAGTTGCTTGATAATGTTGCTGTCAGCTTGTTAACATTAAGTTCAGTTGTTGTCATGATTGTTGCTAGTGTTCCATGCACCCTATGACCTTGCTATTGCCATGCTTAGCTTCACAAACATGTCTTATTACTGTTGGGTGCCTTTCCATGCCATGTTTT
Organism: Triticum dicoccoides; assembly: GCF_002162155.2. Lineage (NCBI taxonomy): Eukaryota > Viridiplantae > Streptophyta > Magnoliopsida > Poales > Poaceae > Triticum > Triticum dicoccoides. The sequence goes on along the minus strand of NC_041383.1, from coordinate 290,048,673 downwards.
TCTCTGTAGTGAGTTGCACAAGCTCATTTACATGCCTTCATAATTCTGTTTCTGCCATGTTTGAATCTGTAATATAACTTGCTATGTTTACATGGGTGCCATCATATTTTCTGATCCTTTTTGGCTTATGATCACTAAGGGACTTTTGATCTATGCATTTAGTAGATTCATGCCATGCCTTTGTTTGCCATTATAAGTTTCTATAACATGTTGTTTGATAGCTCTAAACATTGCAACCTGATGTTATTTTCTGCAAAGCCTGAATTGTTATAACTTGCAATCTTACCATGTGTGTTTGAGCATGTTCTAGTGATTTCTGGAGATAGCTCAGTGTTCATGTTTTGTTCTGCTTTACCTGTACATCATGTCCATGCCTTTTGTTTTCATATTGTGGTGCTATAGCATATTATTTTGATGCTTGCAATATGCCTAGTTGCTGTTTTGGACAGATTGTCCTTTAAACTTGTATAGCGTGTGTGTGTTGAACCGTTGCTCCGTTTTGAGTGTGATCTATATGAAACTTGCTTAGATTTGCATGTAGTTTCATATTGTCATGTTGAATCCATGTTTTGGGGTGTTTTTTTGATGTTTGTATGCATTTTGCATCAATGCCATGTTTGTCTTGTTTTGCTCATATCTTCTAGGCCGTAGGTCCGAACTAAATGAACTTTATATGTAACTTGACTAGAATCTCGTGTAGATCATCTTTGTGCATCTTAACTTGCTGTTTAACAACTTGAACATAAGGTTTATTCAGATCTGGACCAACTTCGAAATTTGCATATGAGGACTTACCGAAATTGTTATATGTTGTTCTCGGCCTCATTTAAACTTGCCTTGATGTGTTGCTCTTGTTTGCATCATCTCTTGCCATGAGTAGCTTCATGTAGCCTTGTCATGCATCATGCTTATTGTGCATCATGTCTTGTCTATGTGTGGTGTGTTTACTATGTTGTGTGCTTCTTCTCGATAGTTCCTGTTTCGTTGCGATCGTGAGGTTTCGTTCGTCTACGCTTGGTTCGGCTTCATCCGTTCGTCTTCTTCATAGACTAGTTCTTCTTCCTTGCGGGATTTCAGGCAAGATGACCGCTACCCTGGATCTCACTACTATCATTGCTATGCTAGTTGCTTCGTTCTATCGCTATGCTGCGTTACCTATCTTTTGCTCATCAAGCCTCCCAAATTGTCATGAACCTCTAACCTTTGACACCCGTCCTAGCAAACCGTTGTTTGGCTATGTTACCGCTTTGCTCAGCCCCTCTAATAGCGTTGCTATTTGCAGGTGAAGTTGAAGATTTCTCCATGGTGGATAGGATATTGTTTGGGATATCACAATATCTCTTATATTATTAATGCATCTATATATTTGGTAAAGGGTGGAAGGCTCGGCCTTATGCCTGGTGTTTTGTTCCACTCTTGTCGCCCTAGTTTCCTCATACCGGTGTTATGTTCCCAGATTTTGCGTTCCTTACGCGGTCGGGTGATTTATGGGACCCCCTTGACAGTTCGCTTTGAATAAAACTCCTCCAGCAAGGCCCAACCTTGGTTTTACCATTTGCCTCACCACCACCTATCCCTTTCCCTTGGGTCGGCCAACCCGAGGGTCATCTTTATTTTAGCCCCCCCGGGCCAGTGCTTGTCTAAGTGTTGGTCCGAACCAGAGCCACTTGCAGCGCCACCTCGGGGAAACTTGAGGTCTGGTTTTAGTTGTACGTAGTGTTCATCCAGTGTTGCCCTAAGAACGAGACTCCTCTCGGGATTGTCGGCACATCGAGCGGTCTTGCTGGTCTTGTTTTATTGTCGAAATGTCTTGTAAACCGGGATTCCGAGTCTGATCGGGTCTTCCTGGGAGAAGGTATATCCTTCGTTGATCGCGAGAGCTTGTCATGGGCTAAGTTGGGACACCCCTGCAGGGTATAATCTTTTGAAAGCCGTGCCTACGGTTATAGGCAGATGGGAATTTGTTAATGTCCGGTTGTAGATAACTTGACACCAGATACGAATTAAAACGCATCAACCGTGTGTGTAGCCGTGATGGTCTCTTCTCGGCGGAGTCCGGGAAGTGAACACGGTCTTTGGGTTATATTTGACGTAAGTAGGAGTTCAGGATCACTTCTTGATCATTGCTAGCTTCACGACCGTTCCGCTTGCTCTCTTCTCGCTCTTATTTGCGTATGTTAGCCACCATATATGCTTAGTCGCTGATGCAGCCTCACCACTTTACCCCCTGCCAACGCCACCACCCGGTCAAGGAGCCGCTTCTCGGCTGCAATCACGAGGGACTCGGCTAGCCGGCTGCTATCCGCGGCGCAAGCGATCGACTTCTTGTAGTCTCCGACCACTGTCAGGATCCCCTTAGTACTTGGCATCTTCAGCTTGAGGTAGGCGTAGTGGGGGACTGCCATGAATTTGGCCAGAGCAGGCCGGCCTAGCAGCGCATGGTAGGGGCTCTGAAGGTCCACCACTTCAAACCAAACTGGCTCTCGGCGAAAGTGATTCTTGGCTCCGAAGAGGACATCAATCTGGGTCTTGCCGATTGGTGAGCAGGAAAGGCCAGGGACTATGCCGTGGAACACAGTCCGACTGGGGACGAGCTGCTTCTGCTTGATTCCCAACTTCTCCATTGTGTCGCGGTACATGATGTTGATGCTGCTGCCACCATCTATCAAGACTCTGGAGAAACGGGCTGCTCGCCTCTCCGTTGCAAGGGTCGCTTCTAGGACCAGGGCATATGAACCAGGAGAAGGCATCACTTCCGGGTGATCGGCCCTGCTCCAACTGATAGGCTTCTCGGACCAATGCATGAATTCTGGAGTGTTGGAGGCCACTGCTTGCACTTCTTGTTGTTGTTGCCGTCTGTTGTGTCTGTCATCGGCCACGCTGGTGAACACTACATAAGCTCCGTGTTCCTCTGGGTACTCGTCTTGTAAGGCACCGAATGGTCGGGCCGCTGGCTGCTAGGGCCGAGGAGGCGGCGGTCCGGCAGGCGGAGGAGGCAGGAGTCCATCTCCCTTGGCAATTCTGGTGAGCCAGTGACATTTCTGAGTGGTGTGGTTGGAGGGCTTCGTGCCGCTATGGAACTTGCAGGGTGCATCTAAGGTTTGCTCGTAAGAGAAGGCGGGCAACCAATTGGACTTGCCGCCCTTCTGCCGCTTGGGGGCTGGCTGCCCTTCTGGCTGCTGATCCTTGACCGTCGCCACCTGCCAGCTGGTGGAAGCCGGCTGGGTGGCCTTTCGCTTGTTATCACCTGGCTGCTGTCGCCGGCTGGTGTCACCAACCGAAATCCGAGGTGCCTGAGGTGCCACCTTGCCGGACGCGTCAACCAGGATTTCCGCCTTCATGGAGGAGTCGGCTGTGGCGTGCTTGTTGGCGATGACCAGCAGCTATCACATCCCTAGCTTATGGCAATGCACTAGGCTAGCTTCATGTGTGCATCATGTTTAAATTTTGCCTAAACTTGAAATGGGGATGTTCAAACCCTAGCACCAAATGAAATCCAACTAGGATCACCATGAAATATTTTCAATGAACTCAAAATGCCCTTTGGAAATGTTCATCATTTCTGATAAAGGTAAAAACCTCTGCCAAAAAATGATGAACATATTTATAGGTCATTTCTGGATTATTGAATTAACTCATATTGTATTTGAATTGGGGCATTTAAATCTTATAAATATTTTAAATGCTGTATTTGAATTGGGGCATTTAAATCTTATAAATATTTTAAATGCTCTAATAATTCTGAAACTAGTTGAGGGCTGTTGGAAATGATTTCAACATTGCCCACAAATATTTTCAAGATTTTTAATAATGCTCTGGCATTTTTAATAAAGCCAAAACAGTTGCAGAAAAATAGAAAACAAAAACAAAAAGCTTAGAGAGAGGGAAACTTACCTGGCGCTCACCTGGCAGCCCAACTAGCCCAGCACTGTAGCTGAGGCCCAGCCCACCAGGGCGAAGCGGTCATCTTCAACCTCTGCCAGTAGGCAGAGGCGTGTCGATGCCAGCGCGCCTGAGGCCTCCACCTCCTCCCTCCCAGCCTGCCTGGCTCCTCCTCGATGCACCAGGCGACGCCACGCAGCCCCTGGCCCCCTTTCACTCTCTCCCGTGCCTCTCCCCTCCTCTGCTTTCGCTCCCTCTCGCGCCCGAGTGCAACCGCCGACGCTGCTCGCCACCACCGTGGCCATTGCCTCTCCGTGCTGTCCAGAGGCTCCGCCTCGACGCCATGGAGCCCCAAGACGAAGCACACGCTCGCGGGATGCCCGAAGCGACGCCATCATCCTCATCCATGCTGTCGGCCTCCGGAGATCCCCCTCGCTGCCCCGCTTGCTCCGACCCCTTCCCGAGCCTGCTGAGTCTTCTGTTGAGATCACTGTGAGCTCCGCCACCATTCCCCCTCCTCCCCGCGCTCGTTCCCGCACTCTAGCCGCCCTTTTCACCAGGGGGCGTGAGCTCCTCGCCGCCGGCGATGTCGCAGACGAGGCCAGAGCCACCGTAGCTCATTCCCGAGCACGGCAACATGCTCCACACCTCACCAAGAGCCTAACACACACACCAGCTCCCCCTCCCGTGCACTACAACGCCAAACCCGCAGGAACCCGAACTCCGGCCGCCGCGGAAATGCTCGCCGCCGTTAACTCCGGCCATCCCAGCTACTGCCGCCACCACCACTAGATACGCGAGAGCTCCAGCAAGCCGTAGCAGCAAACCGCTCTCAAAACAGAGCCCCATAGTGAAATCCTGACTCCCTCCGCCGCGGATTTGGTCGCCGCCGGCTGAAATCCGGTGACACCGACGTCGTGCACTTACTTAGCCACTAATGACCCTGCTAATTACCCCCTGACTCACTTACATATGGGCCCCACGCCCTAAATAACCCGGGATGATTCCTGTTTAAATAAAACTAAACCACACGGGCCCCACAGGTCAGTTTGACCTGGCCCCATCACACTTTGACCGACCCACACGTCAGTGTTGACCATGCTGACGTGTCTGTTGACCGGGCCCACCTGTCAGCGTTGCTAACCAGCCCCAGCCACTGACCAGTGGACCCCACTGGCCAGGTTTGACTTGGAGGCGCCCAGTTGACCTGCTGACATTAGGGTGATGTCATGCTGACGCAACATGTATTTTCTGGATTTATTTTAATTCAGGAAATTCCAGAAAATGTCCTAAACTTCTAAAAATCATATAAAATCAACCGTAGCTCCAAATCAAATAATTTATATATGAAAAATGATCAGAAAAATCCAAAGAATCTGATTATGGCATTATCATGCATGTTTGAACAACTTATGCCTGCTTATCAGCTCAAATCAGATAAGTGGCATTTAAATAATCACATATGGAGTTGAATTTGAACCTTTGGTTCAAACCAACTTCATTTAATCTGGTTCTAGTTGCATTAACTCAAATCACAACATCTTGCCCCGTCATGATCATGCATCATATTGTGCATTGCATTGATTGTGTTCTTTTCTGTGTTGCCGGTATTTGTCCCCCGTCGATAGAAGTGATACCGACGACGTGATCGCTGACACTGATGAAGAACTATATTATATTCGGAAGTGCCAGGCAAGCAAAACCCCCTTGTTCATTCCGATAGAATCCCACTCTCTCGCTCCTGCTCTCTTTTAGTGCATTAGGACAACAACGATTCATTTGTTACTTGCTGCGGTAGCTGAACCCCTTTATCCTCTGCAAGACCTGTCATTGCCACAGTAAATAGATGAAACCCACTAGCATGAGTAGGACTTGTTTGAGCCCTGTTGTGCCTACTCATTCATGCTTGTTTGTTATGCCTGCTACTGCTTAGAGTTGAGTTAGGTTTGATTCATCGGGGATGAATCAGAGGTGTGTGAACATGTCCTACTGTGTGTGAACACGTTTTGGTAAAGGTAGCGGTGAGAGGCCATGTAGGAGTACATGGTGGGTTGTCTCATTGAAGCCGTCCTCAGGAACCGAGTTCTGTGATTGTGATCCATGAAACAGCTACTACCATGCATTGGGCCCTGAAATATGACCCCGCTCGACTTCTTAATCACCCTTGTCCTCTGTCCAGGAGTTGCAAGTAGTTTCTGGTGTTGGTAGTATGCTGGAGGCCGTGCGCAGCGCTGACTGGAGGGGTGGGCTGTGATGCGGTAGGCACGTGGCACGGTGTACCGGGCACCTGTTTGGTGTCTCGGGAACCCTGCACACATCGTTCGGGGCCATATGTGGAAACTTTGGCCGGACTCCCTGCGGATGGAACCTGAATAGGCGATAAACCTGGACTAGAGACTTGAGTGTTTAGGTAGGTCGTGGTGTACACCCACGTCGGCTTTCGCTTGAAGTCTGCCGAGCACATGTCGTGTGCAGACGCTAAGTGGTGGAAACATGTATGAAGAAGTACACCCCTGCAGGGTTAACATCATCTATTCGAATAGTCGTGTCCGCGTTAAAGGACTTATGGGTTGCCTGTACAGTTCATAGACAAGTGAAAGTGGATACTTTAAAATGCACAGGATAAGCGTGAGTGCTATGGATGGCGTTCTCGTAGGGAGACGGGAGCGGATCCATAGTGGTGTATTGGTTGGTGAATATGTGGACTCGTGTGCGCCACCTCAAAGAGTCGCTTGTAGTCGTAGTTCAGGATAGCCACCGAGTCAAAGCTGGCTTGCTGCAGTTAAACTCCACCATCCCCTTTGTTGATAATGATGCATATGTAGATAGTTCTGATGTAAGTCTTGCTGGGTACATTTGTACTCACGTTTGCCTATTTTATATTTTTGCGGAGAGACTTCAGTCTCACTAGTAGTTCCACGTGGACTTCGACGTTTAGCTTGTTACCTCAGCTACGATCTTGTGCCCTCGGCAGGATCTTGTAGATCGTTAGGCTTCTCAGCCTTTTTCATTTGTAGACGTCTGTACTCAGACATGTTAAGCTTTCGCATGTGCTTTGACTTGTATGCTCTGAATGTTGGGTCGTGAGACCCATGTTTGTAATATCTCGCTCCTCGGAGCCTATTGAATAAAATACTTGAGTTGTAGAGTCATGTTGTGATGCCATGTTGTATTTGCACATATCGAGCATATTGTGTGTATGTTATTGAAATGCTTGGTATGTGTGAGACCTGACTATCTAGTTGTTTGTCCTTAGTAGCCTCTCTTACCGGGAAATGTCTCCTAGTGCTTCCACTGAGCCATGGTAGCTTGCTACTGCTCCGGAACACTTAGGCTGGCCGGCATGTGTCCTTCTTCGTTCCAGTGTCTGTCCCTACGGGGAAATGTCACGCGATGAATACCAGAGTCCTGTTAGCCCGCTACAACCCGGTTTACCGGATTCCTACTAGCCTAGTGCAACAGCCTGGATTCACTCGCTGATGATCGACACGTTCGATGCTGGGTCATGTATGCCTGTCCCTGTAAGTTAGTGCCACTTTGGGTTCACGACTAGCCATGTCAGCCCAGGCTCCTTGTCATATGGATGCTAGCGACACTATCATATACGTGTGCCAAAAGGCGCAAACGGTCCCGGGGAAGGTAAAGCGACACCCGTGGGAATACCGTGCGTGAGGCCGCAAAGTGATATGAGGTGTTACATGCTAGATCGATGTGCCATTGAGTCGGGGTCCTGACAGCTTTGGTATCAGAGCCTGACTGCCTGTAGGATTACCAAGCCAAACTGGTCGAAGTTGAGTCTAGAAATTCTTTAGTTATATAAGGGAATTGATTGTGGGATGGAACGTAAGGCTCTTTTTATTTCTTATCCCTTATGCCTTCTGATCTGAGTCATCTTATCTTTCCTATGGGGTTAAGAAACTAGGCTTTCTCTTCTTCTATCAGGATCACGTGTTACTAATCCGTAGACTTACAGAATTGTTGGACTTAAGCCTTGGTTCAGTTTCTACTACTTCTGTATGTTAATTGTTGATCTCGAAACCTTGATATTGTGCTCCTCAGTGGCTATGCCACCATTTTTGTAGCATGTCTCCAATCTTTCGAGCATTTACAACCGTTATGCTGTGCGAGTCATCCCAGGTTTCTAAATTGTCTAATGCATTTGCAAATTCCTTTCTACCGTTCTGAAGATCCTTTGTGCCAGATCAACCACACTAACTAGTGTGTTGAGGTATTTCATTGCCTCAACATTTATGTTGGAGCTATTATTATGACCCTAGGTGTCTAGAGTATCACCTAGTAATTTAGCCATGCTTTTGTTCCCAGTGTGATGATTCTGGCCACCATTCTCGAAAGCATCCCATGATGCAATCTAGTTAGTAGGTATTCTACTCCTGGGGTTTTGAACCCGAGATTCACCCTACTTACTTCATGTTGATAGTAATTGCTAGTTCCCTTAGGTTATTAGTAACCTTTGCGTTAGTCCTCGAGGTCCGTGGTATTCCCTTCTTCCAAATACAATGAACCACTTACAGCAGATGTTTGTTGAATCAAAAGATCACAACATGAGTGCTCTCGATGAGTTCCCCATTATATGTTGTGGCTCTGCCAGTTCTACCTTTCTGCATGGGTTATCCGGAAGAAATATGTTGAACTCGTTCGACATGCTAATCTATGCACCCACAACTCAGAAAATCGTATGTTCATTTGAGTTGTCCCGCTTTAGTTGTCTTCTGACCCTCGTCTATCAATTGATAGTCAAGAGTATGTGTGCATTCATTCATCGATGCCTGTTACTCTTGTGGTCCGTGAAGCCATTCTAGTTCAGAATGACTAGGAGAAACAAACTCTAGTACCTCATCCATTTCTAGGATTGGGTCAAAGTAGTTGTCTGCCGCAGATCAAATGCAATCCAGCTTTTGATTCTGTTCTACCCTGGAGTATCACCCCATTTATGTCAGGATTTTCATGAGAATTGCTCCAGCTCTTGTGAATTCTTGACGTAGTGATACTTCTCGCCATCATTACTCATTCCTCGGTTCCGTGTTGTCGCAACCGGAATACCGACAAGTGAATCGTGATGTGTGAAATCAATACTCCTAGCAACCTTGTTGCTTGGTAGTTAAAGGACAATAATTTCATCCTTAGCATGTTGGTTATTGAATCATCATCCTAAGGTTGATCGTGCTACCTAGTCCTTATTCCCGGTGCACTTTTCAATCAATGAGTTAGGATAGTGTCAATCCTTGCTTGTTTGATCACATCGTCTTTCCCTAAAAAGCAAGATTGTTCCCGAGCTTAGTAACATGTCGGTGGTTCGTGATTTTCTGAATATCTTCTCGGAAGTATCACCAGGTTGTCACCTGACCGCTATGCTGAGTTCGTGATCAAGTTGGTTTTGGTAACCACCCTTTCTCCCAGAATCTGTGTTGAGTACCCCTGAGCTAGTTGGTTAAGCTAAAAAACAACTTGGAGAGTTGGAAGATGAAAGCTTGTCCAACTTAGTTCATCTTAAGGGATATCTTGTGTGTGTGTGTGTGTGTGTGTGTTGAAGGTAGATGATATCTTCCTTGAGTGAACCTCGTGGTAAATTATTGGATCTATTGTCTTGCCAAAACTTTGATTTGAGTATGGGTTATCCTCAAATCAAATCAGAACCAACGATGTTCGTAATGTTGTCTTACTCGTTGTTGATCCCTCGAGCATACACCATTATATCTTTTGGGTCTGACCAATACTATCACTTGTTCTCATAATTATGGAGTTCCATTTTTATGGAAACCTGGATGAATTGTTGTTGAGCCCATCGACAACATCCTTGTCCTCTCCATAATTTTGTTGAACATTAAACTAGTGTTGGAAACTTTTGAAAGCATTTGTTCATGCTAGCTCATGAAGCATATGTTCGGATGTAAGAAGTGACTTCCTCCAGTTCATGTGCATTTGATGCAAGTTGCCGCCGTGGACTCGAGAAAGTCAATGTTGCTTCCTTTGGAATCATCCCAAATCGGTCATGCATACGTGCGAGTATTCTGTGGTTCGGAGACTTGCAACCTTCATTCTATATGTATCCCTAGCACACCAAGCCACTGATTGATTTGTTCAAGGAGAAGAGTTCCTTCTTAAGAGTATACCTTATGCAAGGACTTCGATATCCTCGATATGGATTCCCCCATTTGAACTCGGTAGTGTTTTGTTGTAAGACTACCATGTGATTGTGTTTGTCTGGGACAACGTGCTCACATGTTTGTAGCAGAACCAGCTTGTGTTTTGGAGCTTACCACCGTAGTTCATTCCCCGAGAATCCCGCAACGTTATCTCATCGATTTGTGTTGCAACCTTTTATTTTATTTCTAGACTCGATGAGTCTGGATTCTTTTGACACCAACCAGATCTGAATCTCAGGCAGATATGATGGTTGGAACGTTTCTCAAGAACTATAACAATGGTCTCACCATAACCGGTAAAGTGGATGTCGTGGCTGACACACCTAGCCGGAAGACCTATTATTGTAGTATCTTGATTGAAGATGTTGGCCACCTCCCCATAAGGACTTCGTAGGATATACTCCCTAATTGTTCCTTATGGATTCTTGTGCTCCCGAAGTCCGACCTTCTACTTGATGGTCTAGTTACCAAACCATTTCAATGAATGGTATATGCTAGCACATCAAGGAGAACATTAGAAGCGGAGTTCTAAATGTCTCTCGGTCGATCATCCAGATTTTGATCCCTTGGCCTCGCTAAGGTGAAATCTGAGAAGGTGTTATCTTTCTTTGCATCTGCTTCCTCCACCAATACTCATCATGGTAGTATGTTGTGTTGCCAGGATCCCTGACACGGATGTTGGTAAAACCTTGATGAATATGGAAATGCTAAATTTCTTGAGAGCACGCACAAGTGCTAGGTTTTATCGCCGGCATTAATTGCATAGTGCTCTCAGTTTCCTTGGTTATGCTATAACCCTTTCAAACAGTGGATTCACTCTCTACTGATGGGGTTCCTCCCCAGTTACCAGAAACATTCCCATCATTTTCATGTTGTTCCCAGCTTGCACCGCCATCGTGCCACCCTACTCTGGATTACCCTTCTCAGTAATTACTAATCAGGATCATTTTCAAAAGTGGTCCTACCATAGGTCTCATCCATTTTCGGTGATCAGCAAAATTATCCCTTGTGTTGTCATCAACAAGGTAATCCACATCATCCATACTAGTCCGAGTATGCTATTCCTTCAAACTCTGCCAAACGATTGATGTATTTTGCCTTAGGCTGATATAGAGAGTCTCAATGATCTCTATATCAAAGGTAATTCTTTTTGCCACTTAAGGTAATAATTCTACGAATCACCCTCCTCCAAGTTGTCTCGTTTTGGTATCATGGCACCTCAACTCCTCACTACGATGACAACTGTTCACCACCTTCTTAAGCATGAAATTGTTGTCTACCTAGTGAACCTTCGTCATCTGCTTCACTCCATTCCTATGGATGTGTGCTTCGTGTCTCAGCTCGTGAGATGTTTCTATGTCTCATTCCGTGAGTTGATCATGAGTTGCTCGATCTTTGAGAAGATCGATCCTTCTAGAGTTTCATTTCCCTCTCGTGGTCATGTTGGTAGGAGTTCCTGGAGGAAGACTTCGAGACAATGATGGTGGTCGAATCAACGTTCTTATGAAGTGCACCCTGGATCGTGAAGATTGTGTTAGTTTGCGTTCCCCCTTCATCTTGCCCTACGCTTGAATCTCGGGACGAGATTCTTGTTTAGTGGGGGTGAGTTGTCACATCCCTAGCTTATGGCAATGCACTAGGCTAGCTTCATGTGTGCATCATGTTTAAATTTTGCCTAAACTTGAAATGGGGATGTTCAAACCCTAGCACCAAATGAAATCCAACTAGGATCACCATGAAATATTTTCAATGAACCCAAAATGCCCTTTGGAAATGTTCATCATTTCTGATAAAGGTAAAAACCTCTGCCAAAAAATGATGAACATATTTATAGGTCATTTCTGGATTATTGAATTAACTCATATTGTATTTGAATTGGGTCATTTAAATCTTATAAATATTTTAAATGCTCTAATAATTCTGAAACTAGTTGAGGGCTGTTGGAAATGATTTCAACAGTGCCCACAAATATTTTCAAGATTTTTAATAATGCTCTGGCATTTTTAATAAAGCCAAAACAGTTGCAGAAAAATAGAAAACAAAAACAGAAAGCTGAGAGAGAGGGAAACTTACCTGGCGCTCACCTGGCAGCCCAGCTGGCCCAGCACTGTAGCTGAGGCCCAGCCCACCAGGGCGAAGCGGTCGTCTTCAACCTCTGCCAGTAGGCAGAGGCATGTCGACGCCAGCGCGCCCGAGGCCTCCACCTCCTCCCTCCCAGCCTGCCTGGCTCCTCCTCGATGCACCAGGCGATGCCACGCAGCCCCTGCCCCCTCTCACTCTCTCCCGTGCCTCTCCCCTCCTCTGCTTTCGCTCCCTCTCGCGCAAGAGCGCAACCGCCGATGCTGCTCGCCACCACCATGGTCATCGCCTCTCCATCGCCTCTCCGTGCTGTCCAGAGGCTCCGTCTCGATGCCACGGAGCCCCAAGATGAAGCACGCGCTCGCGGGACACCCGAAGCATCGCCATCATCCTCAGCCATGCCGTCGGCCGCCGGAGATGGCCCTTGCTGCCCCGCTTCTCCGACCCCTCCCCGAGCCCGCTGAGTCTTCCGTTGAGATCACTGTGAGCTCCTCCACCATTCCCCCTCCTCCCCGCGCTCGTTCCCGCACTCTAGCCACCCTTTTCACCGGGGGCCGTGAGCTCCTCGCCGTCGGTGATGTCGCAGACAAGGCCAGAGCCACCGTAGCTCACTCCCAAGCACGGCAACGTGCTCCACACCTCACCTGGAGCCTAACAGACACACCAGCTCCCCCTCCCGTGCACTACAACGCCAAACCCGCAGGTGCCCGAACTCTGGCCGCCGCGGAAATGCTCGCCGCCGTCAACTCCGGCCATCCCAGCTACTGCCGCCACCACCACTAGATGCGCGAGAGCTCCAGCAAGCCGTAGCAGCAAACCGCGCTCAAAACAGAGCCCCATAGCGAAATCCCGACTCCCTCCGCCGCGGATTTGGTCGCCGCCGACTGAACTCCGGTGACATCGACGTGGCACACTTACTTAGCCACTAATGACCCTGCTAATTACCCCCTGACTCACTTACATATGGGCCCCATGCCCTAAATAACCCGAGATAGTTCCTCTTTAAATAAAACTAAACCCCACGGGCCCCATAGGTCATATTGACCTGGCCCCGTCACACTTTGACCGACCCCACACGTCAGTGTTGACCATGCTGACGTGTCTGTTGACCGGGCCCATCTGTCAGCGTCGCCAACCAGCCCCAGCCACTGACCAGTGGACCCCACTGGTCAGGTTTGACCTGTAGGCGCCCAGTTGACCTGCTGACATCAGGGTGATGTCATGCTGATGCAACATGTATTTTTTGGATTTATTTTAATTCAGGAAATTCTAGAAAATGTCCTAAACTTCTAAAAATCATATAAAATCAACCGTAGCTCCAAATCAAATAATTTATATATGAAAAATGATCAGAAAAATCCAAAGATTCTGATTACGGCATTATCATCCATGTTTGAACAACTTTTGCCTGCTTATCAGGTCAAATCAAATAAGTGGCATTTAAATAATCACATATGGAGTTGAATTTGAACCTTTGGTTCAAACCAACTTCATTTAATCTGGTTCTATTTGCATTAAATCAAATCACAACATCTTGCCCCGTCATGATCATGCTTCATATTGTGCATTGCATTGATTGTGTTATTTTCTATGTTGCCGGTATTTGTCCCCTGTCGATAGAAGTGATACGGACGACGTGATCGATGACACTGATGAAGAACTATATTATCTTTGGAAGTGCCAGGCAAGCAAAACCCCCTTGTTCATTCCGATACAATCCCACTCTCTCGCTCCTGCTCTCTTTTAGTGCATTAGGACAACAACGATTCATCTATTACTTGCTGCGGTAGCTGAACCCCTTTATCCTCTGCATGACCTGTCATTGCCACAGTAAATAGATGAAACCCACTAGCATGTGTAGGACTTGTTTGAGCCCTGTTGTGCCTACTCATTCATGCTTGTTTGTTATGCCTGCTACTGCTTAGAGTTGAGTCAGGTCTGATTCATCGGGGATGAATCAGAGGTGTGTGAACATGTCCTACTGTGTGTGAGCTAAGTGTGTGAACACGTTTTGGTAAAGGTAGCGGTGAGAGGCCATGTAGGAGTACATGGTGGGTTGTCTCATTGAAGCCGTCCTCAGGAACTGAGTTCTGTGTTTGTGATCCATGAAACAGCTACTACCATGCATTGGGCCCTGAAATATGACCCCGCTCGACTTCTTAATCACCCTTGTCCTTTGTCCAGGAGTTGAGAGTAGTTTCTGGTGTTGGTAGTATGCTAGAGGCCATGCGTAGCGCTGACTGGAGGGGTGGGCTGTGATGCGGTAGGCACGTGGCACGGTGTATCGGGCGCCCGTTTGGTGTCTCGGGAACCCTGCACACATCGTTCGGGGCCGTATGTTGAAAATTTGGCCGGACTCCCTGCGGATGGAACCTGAATAGGCGATAAACCTGGACTAGAGACTTGAGTGTTTAGGTAGGTCGTGGTCTACACCCACGTCGGCTTTCGCTTGAAGTCTGTCGAGCACATGTCGTGTGCAGACGCTAAGTGGTGGAAACATGTATGAAGAAGTACACCCCTGCAGGGTTAACATCATCTATTCGAATAGCCGTGTCCGTGTTAAAGGACTTCTGGGTTGCCTATACAGTTCATAGACAAGTGAAAGTGGATATTTTCAAATGCGCAAGATAAGCGTGAGTGCTATGGATGGCGTTCTCGTAGGGAGACGGGAGCGGATCCATGGTGGTGTATTGGTTGGTGAATATATGGAATCGTGTGTGCTACCTCAAAGAGTCGCTTGCAGTCGTAGTTCAGGATAGCCACCGAGTCAAAGCTGGCTTGCTGTAGTTAAACTCCACCATCCCCTTTGTTGATAATGATGCATATGTAGATAGTTCTAATGTAAGTCTTGCTGGGTACATTTGTACTCACGTTTGCCTATTTTATGTTTTTGGAGAGAGACTTCAGTCTCACTAGTAGTTCCACATGGACTTCGACATTTAGCTTGTTACCTCAGCTACGATCTTGTGCCCTCGGCAGGATCTTGTAGATCGTCAGGCTTCTCAGCCTTTTTCATTTGTAGACATCTGTACTCAGACATGTTAAGCTTCCGCATGTTTTTTGACTTGTATGCTCTGAATGTTGGGTCGTGAGACCCATGTTTGTAATATCTCGCTCCTCGGAGCCTATTGAATAAAATACTTGAGTTGTAGAGTCATGTTGTGATGCCATGTTGTATTTGCACATATCGAGCATATTGTGTGTATGTTACTGAAATGCTTGGTATGTGTGGGATCTGACTATCTAGTTGTTTATCCTTAGTAGCCTCTCTTGCCGGGAAATGTCTCCTAGTGCTTCCATTGAGCCATGGTAGCTTGCTACTGCTCCGGAACACTTAGGCTGGCCGGCATGTGTCCTTATTCGTTCCTGTGTCTGTCCCTACGAGGAAATGTCACACGATGAATACCGGAGTCCTGTTAGTCTGCTACAGCCCGGTTTACCGGAGTCCTACTAGCCCAGTGCAACAGCCTGGATTCAGTCGCTGATGACCGACACGTTCGATGCTGGGTCATGTATGCCTGTCCCTGTAAGTTAGTGCCACTTTGGGTTCACGACTAGCCATGTTAGCCCGGGCTCCTTGTCATATGGATGCTAGCGACACTATCATATATGTGTGCCAAAAGGCGCAAACGGTCCCGGGCAAGGTAAGGTGACACCCGTGGGAATACCGTGCGTGAGGCCACAAAGTGATATGAGGTGTTACATGCTAGATCAATGTGCCGTTGAGTTGGGGTCTTGATAGCAACTCATCGAGGGTCTCGGGCTCGTCACAGAGGAGTCGATGCTTGAGGCGGGTGCCCTCTCAGCACCCGGCAGTAAAGTACTCGATCGCCTGCACCTCGTGCACGCCTTCGCAGGAATTGCGCAGCTCGGTCCAGCGTGTAAGGTAGTCGCGAGATGACTCCGTGGGCCCTTGGACGCATAAGGAGAGCTGTCGGGGCTTGGGCGCCCGCTTGTAAGTGCTGGTGAAGTTGCGGATGAAGACCTCGGTGAAATCAACCCAACTGTTGACGCTGCGGGGCTTCAGGCTGTTGAGCCATGTCCGGGCAGTGCCTTGAAGCATGAGCGGGATGTACTTCACGGCAACGCGCTTGTTGCCGTTTGCTATGCTGACGGTTGTGGAGTAGTCGAACAGCCAGTCCTCCGGCTTCACGGAGCCGGTGTATTTGGACGTGTCTCGTGGGTGGGTGAACCCCTTGGGGAAGGGCTCATCGCGGATTCGGGGGCCGAAGTAGGGCGGGCCTAGCGCATCTTCTTCTTCAAGTGCCAGGGATCGGTTGAGACGATCGGTCCGATGGCGAGCATCATTCTCTCCGACTCCCTCTCGACGGCCAAGGCGGTCGCCGAGTGTCGGATGCGTGACAGGAGGCGGAGTGGGGTATCTCGCTCCTCGAGGAGGAGGAGGCGGCAGGTCGCCTCGCCGCTCTACTGCACGAGGGCGGCCATCCTCGCCCCGCTCGATGGAGAGGCGGGTCCGACTGCGGCTAGCAGCCGGCTCGTTGCCCTTTCCTCCGCGGGCGCCACCAGTCGGTGTCCGGGAGGTTGCCCCATGATCTCGGCATGGGGGCGCCTCGTTGTTTCGTCCGGCTGGGTCTTCAGCGCGGCAGGCGGCCTCGTGCTATGCGGCAGCCGCATCCAGGAGCTGTTGGACTCGCTCCGTCATGTGGCGGAGTTCGTCGTCGTTGTACTTGTTCAGCTCATCCGTTACCGCCTGGGCGGCCCGGATGTTCTCCGCAGGCGTGGAGTAGACGGGGCGCTCCGCCCCGAACATGGTGGCGATGGTCACGCCACGCTGCCGAACTGTGCCGAGGCGGCTGGGCCCCTCAGGAGCCAGCGTGCCGCCTACGGCCCGGTCCATCTCGCGTCGATAGGCATCCGACAGCCGGTGCATGCTGGCCAGGCGGCCAGCACTCTCGATAAGCTGGAGGCGGCATGCCTCCAGCACCTCAACATCCGCGCCCTCGGGAATGGGCGCCGTGAGGTCGCGCAGGGTGGCCTCGAGGGGATCTTGAGCACGCCCATCCGAGCGCTCCTCATTGTTGATGATGATCATCTCCGTGACGGTGCTCCCGCCGCTGTACTCGCAAGGAGGCGGCTCGTCGTAGACCACCACGTTGGTGGGAAATGCATCGAGCGACGCCATGTCAGAGTCGACGATCATCGGATCGGTCGAGCTGACGGACTCCAGGTCTACAGCGGGCTCGCTGGCGGCATGGAGCTGGTCGAGGAGGCTGACAAGGCAGCTCTCAGGGCAGCCTGTGCCCGCGTCAGAGGCCGGCTCGTCGGAGAGGTCGATCTCGCCGACGAGGTCAGTGAGGCAACTCGCTGTGCATGCGATCTCCGTTCCATGCAGCGCGTCGAGGCTGACGCCGTCGGGCGTGCTGGGCTGGCTTCGCTCACCAGGAAAGAACAGTGTTCCCGTCCAGAGCAGATCTCCGGGAGAT
Source organism: Triticum dicoccoides (assembly GCF_002162155.2). NCBI lineage: Eukaryota > Viridiplantae > Streptophyta > Magnoliopsida > Poales > Poaceae > Triticum > Triticum dicoccoides. The sequence continues at coordinate 290,031,104 of NC_041383.1, read as the reverse complement.
GGTGCACCTCGCCCCACGGTGGGCGCCAAATGTCGGGGGTTGGGTGCGACATATGCAAATGGATGGCTTATCATGGTGGGAGTGAGTAGAACGTCGCCGGTGCCTGGAAGTGGGATAAGGCGTAGACACAAACGCCGGCGTACTTTACCCAGGTTCGGGGCTCTCCTAGGAGATAACACCCCTAGTCCTGCTCGGCGGGGTCTCCGCATGATCACTGAGGCACAAGTGATACAATGTGCTCCTTGAGCTGTTTCGTTAGAGGCGAAGGGAGGCAAGGCTAGCTCCCTTCCTGCTCTAGGGGGTGGCTAGGTCTAATGGGATCGAACCCTTTGAATGGGTGGCCTGGGGGTTTATATAGGCCTACCCCCAAGGGTACAATAGTAACCTGGTCGGCTGCTGGGCCCAGCCGTCACTGTCTGCGGCCTCCGGCTTCTCCTCCGACCGCTGGGGCCCGCCGCCTGGTGGACCCCGCCGACTGGTTGGTGGCTATTCACTGTAGCCGTGTCGCTGGTGATGGGGGCTTGGTCATCTTAGTGTGGCTACAGTCCCGCCGCCTGGTGGGAGGACACTGTAGCCACACCTGGTCTTATCAGATTAATGGCGAGCTCGCCTCGGGAGAAGGGACGGCCGCCTGCTAGAGGCCGACCCTTCTCTAATCCGCCTGGTTGAGCCTCCGCCGTCTTCCTTGGAGTCACTGCCTGAGAGGGCCTGCCTCTGGCGGGCCGTACCTATAGGCCGTCATGGGGAACAGGGATCCGCCTTCCCGGAGCAACGTCAGGGTAGATTCGGCACAGTGCTCCGTCGTGCGGAGATCTCCGTCTACATGGAGCACTGTAGCCACGCCCGTCTCGAACGTGGGAGGCGACATGCCTTACTGTAGCCATGCTTTGACTTGTTCTCTCGATGGGACCTCGGCCGCCCCGTAGTCGTGAGGTGGCCGCCTGCCCGTTGCCGCCCTCTCCGGAAGGCAGCCGCCAGGAGCCGTCCACTCAGAGCGCCGTAGTCTTGGGTCACCCGCCCTCTGGCAGCCGGCCGCTGAGCCAGCCGGCCCCAGAGGGCGGAGTTTCAGCTTGGGGCTCAGCTAGGCGAAGCTGGCCCAAAGTCTTGATAAATCTAGGGACTCAGGTGAGCCTACCCGTGGCCCATTACTCTGACAAAATCGGTGGGGGGTACTTTTGTAACACACCCTACATTTTGGACAAGCGCGTCCCTAAGTCATGGTTCGCCCCCTCCCATAGCCCCCGTTTCACCATTCGAAATCCCAGGCCGCCATAACCTCTCCGCTCCAGCCGCGAAACCCCACCCTCCTCCATCCGCCACCTCATCGCTGCCCAACCGGAGCCTCTTCCCCGACGACGTAGTCCACCGCAACAGCTCGACTTCCCTCGTCCACCTCCACGGATGAGGATCGGTCGTCCATCTCGTTGTCCCACCGATTCAGCCGCCCCGTCCTCCACCTCCAAGGAGCCGCTCCGACGATCGGCTCGCCTATCGCGGCTGCTCCATCCCCACAGCGCCGCCTTAACCTGCTCCACCGGAACCACATCATCCTCACCGACTCCTTGGACGAAGCCGAGGCCTACTCGGCGCCACCAAAGAGGTTGTACACTCATCGCATCGCACCTTCTCCTTAACTCGACCTCCCGGCGCCGAAGGTGCTCCATCCCGAACCCCCATGGCGCAGCTACCTTGAAGCCGGCACCGCGGGCGACATCTCCATGGCGGCTCTCCCCTAGTGCGAGGCCCCTTCGGCGGCGGCGCCCGTACCAGCCGGATCTGCTGCTACTTCTCCGGCTCTCGCTTGCTCGCTCGCGCTGCTGCTGCTGCTCCGGCTCTCACTCGATTGCCCAGTTGCTCTTGCTCCGGCTCTCGCTCGCTTGCTCGCGCTGCTGCTGCTGTCTCCCCCTCGCTCGTGCTGCTGCTCTGCTCCAATTTAGCCACACTTCAGTCGACTGAATCGACTTTTGGGTCAGTCGATTTTTCAA
>NC_041383.1:290017271-290028616 GCF_002162155.2 Triticum dicoccoides | reverse complement strand
CGCCGGAGTTAAGGAAGAACCACCTGCAACAGGGATGGGGGCTTGTCGGAGAGGTACCCCACTATCTATCTTAGAGTTCAGGGTGGGGGCGGGGGGCCTAGAGGGCTAGCCGGGGCGGTGGTGGGGAGTTGTTTCGGGGCGGGGAGGTGGCGCTGGGGCCGGCGGTTTGCCCGGTGGTGGCTGGCAGCTCAGGGGGGTGCAGGTTGAAGATGAACTGCAGGCCCTCCCTAAGCTACATGTCAAGTGCCTCTCTGCTATCATTGCGTTCAATTTCGACAGTAACATTCAGATTCCACAGTAAATTTCAGTTTCGGCAGTTAAGTTCAGAGTCAACAGTTTTTACCTCATCTGTTGTAGTCAGGTGGTTTTTGGTGATGTAAATTTTACATCTATTTTACATAATCTATTGGAGATGCTATTAGAATCCCACTTGAGATTGACAATGTCTGTCTTGTGCTGCTTCAGCCTTGACGTCTTTCGGCTCACCGGAGCTGCTCCAACGACAGAACGATCCCTCACAAAAAAGCAGTGCCCTGGACGCTGTCTACAGATTCCTCAGATCTTCCTCCACACCTCCGACAGCCACCTCTGCCTCAACTGCTTTAGCGACCAACCCAATGATGCTGAAGTATACACGGCTACGGCAAAGAGATTGTACACTTGTTGCATCACTTATTACTATACATTCATGTCGATCCATTAGGGCTATTTTGGTTCAACGGAAAAACATAGCAATAGGGAATTTTCCAATGGCACTCTACTATTCAATTATTCATGCATTTTGTTGAAAGGAATGAAGCAAAACATCCACTTGGACATACTTTTCAAAATACTATGCATGAAACAAGACCAAGTGCATTAGTGGCAGAATAACATTCTAACTATACACGCTTTCACTTTATTTTGGCCATGTTTCTTTGCATTCCTCTGCTCTTCCAATTCCTGTAAACCAAACACCCAAGTTGACTGAAATCATGTGTTTACAAATGCTCTGTTTACCATGTGCATTCCTATCCTATTCCGGTGTTTTTCCTATCCCCGCGTTTTTAGAATCATGCAAGCTAAATGAGCCCTTACAGAATTACTTCAGTTACAAGTAGGTGTCGAAGGGAACTTTGTGTGGTTTGTCCTGCTCCTGCCGCGACGTCGTCCTCCTCACCTGAGCTGCTCCATCAACAGAAGCATCCACCAAACCAGACATCACAACTCCTGACCGTCTTTCGCCGCCTCAGATCTCCTTCCCTGCTGCCGGCACCCACCTCAATGGTATCACCATCATCGACTTAGCAGATGAACCTGAGGAGTACACGGGTCCACAAGAGAGGTCGCACTCTTTTTTTTCTGCTTATGTTATGCATTGCTTAAAATTACCCGCTACTTTATCTTCCTGTTCACCTCTTGGACTCCAAGTCAGGTCCAAATTAATGTTCAAACTTGAGTTCAAAATTAGTTGTGGGGCACATATCGAGGTAGCAATGAATAGTATGTCTGTGTAATACCTGGTTCACCTAGGGTTTGCCTATGTTGTTCATCTTGGGTGGGAAACAAATAGTAAAGCAATCATCATCTGTATTTTTATTAATTTACAGCAATCATCAGCCTGCTATCATTATTTTTGGATCCATCCACTGGTTGTTACCATCACTCTAAATTTCTGCATGCTCTCCTTACATAATCTCTCCATATTTTTTCGTATGCAAGTCAGATATTGTACACAGTCATGCTGAACATGTAGAGAAAAAGAGAAGAGTTTTGCACGGCAATACAATGTCATGCAGACATCGCTCCATGGTGGGTTCAATGGCAAACCCTCCCCACCCCTCTCCAGATTGTAATCTAGAGGAAGATATCTGTTCTGATGCGGATTCAGATTCAACTGACTACTCCTATTTACCCCCCAAGGTGTTTGCTCTACCTTGGCATGATGATGTTAGTCATATCATGCATATGTTGCCTTGCAGTGCCTACTTTTGACATCATATATGTCATCTGCTTAGTTTAGACATGTTCTGTAATGCCACCTATTTAGTTTCTATATCATATATGGGAATTATGTAGTCTCATGTCTTTTAGCCAGCCATAATATATGTGAAATGTGCAATGCCATCCTGTTTAACTAGGCATCATATATTTGAATGATATCTTGCCCATCCTTTTATTCATTACATTTACATTTGTTGACAATGTTTGTACATTCAACTACTCTTCCTGTGAATTAGCCATTTGGGTGGGAGATGGAAAAATCTGGAGTGAAAACAAGGCCTTCAGAGCAGACATTGCTACCTGTCGAAGGAGATCTCTTGTTGGTTCCTGATAGCTCCTCAGAGATGGATTCAGAGACAGATGACCAGTCCTATTCCCCCACCAAGGTGTATGCTCAAACTTGGCACATTTATACTGCTCATATCATGCATATGGTGTCTTGCATTGCATAGTTTAGACATCATATACACAATATTCAACACCATGTTCTTAGTTCAGACATCATATCGAATGCCCTCTGTTTAGCATATAAATCACATATGTGAATTAAATGATGCGATGCTGATTACTTAGATACCATGTAGGTGAATTATGTCATGCGATCCTGTTTAGTTATTCATCATATCTTTGAATTATGTTATGCTATGCTATCTAGTTTAGATAGACATCATATATGTGTAATTATGTCATGCCATCCGTTTTAGTTAAACAATATACATGTCAACTATTTCATGCCTTTTTTCCACACTATCTATTGCATCTGTCTCTCATACAATGTCTGTACATTAAACTATGTTTCCTGTTTATCAGCCATTTGAATTGGAGCGGGTGATGCCAGTATCCAGTGGACTAAAAACATGGTCTTCAAAGAAAACAGTGCTACCTCTTGGTTGAGATAGCACCCTAGTTGTACATGCACAAGAACCAGCCCTACCACATGTAATCCAAACTCTCGCAGATTGTACCCCTACTACAATGGACAGAGAACCAGCTTCACCAAATCTAACCCCAACCCCAGCAGATAGTAACCCAGTTCCTGTTGACACAGCACCATCTCCACCACAGAGCTCCCAAACAAGAGCAATTAGTAAGGCAACTCTAGTGCCCAAAGGGCCAGTACTACCACGAAGAACCTCAACTCCACCAGTTAGTAAGCCTATTCATGTGGAGGAAGCACAACCAGCTAGTCGTAGTTTAGCAGCTATCGCATTTGATGTTGTTAAATCGTATGTGTGTATCTTCCCATCTTGGAAATATTATACTGAAGATGAAGGAAAATGCCAGTTGCAGGTGTTTATCTAGGAGTTATGTGTAAGTAATGTTATTCATGTAATTACTTTGCTTGGTCCCATACATCCTACCTCCATGATGGTTATAATACTACAAATTTTCCCATTTTTCTCTATAGAGAAGGACCAACTTGGAAACTCAGGATGGGGTAACATGTGCTAATACCTCTGCCATCTTCAAGAATGCTTGGTGGCAGTATCGGAATTACCTGAACAAAACATACTTCACCGGCAAAGAAACTCATCAAATTCCCTTACGTTCTCCTGAGACACATTTTCTGGACGATGACTGGGAACGCCTTGTTCTGTACTGGTCCCAAACCAAGAATGTGGTAAGGTCTATGAGCCCATTTTCTATTTTTAAGTACTATATTCTTGCGTCTTATTGTACTCTGTTCATGTAGAACAAGTGCCTAAACCTGAAGAATAACTATTCTAATTTAAGATTCCATTGCTATCATAGTTCAAAGAAGCACTAGGCGTTAATTGTGCGTTTTGCCATCGGCTTGCGCTTTATTGACCAAAGGGCATGCTTATGCGCAATTATGCACAGGTTAAGCATAGTTATGCGCAATGCATTTTGCCAACGCCTAGAGCCTAGGTGCGCCTTTTTTAACTATGATTGCTATCGTGCATACTGCTTTGCTCTTGTATCACTGTACTTACTCATACAAACTTATTTTTAAATGGAAGGATCCAATGAAAACTCCAATGGCACAGCAGGTATGTTCACGCATGTTTCTTTAACAGGTTTGCTCTTATCAATAGCTCTGTTGATTTCAATTTCAATTGTGTATACAGTTGACTTCTCATATCATGCATATTACTAGCATCACAACAGAGCTAATAGTGTTGTTGTACATGTAGACCCATGGTACCCATCTGAAATCTTGTTGTGCCGTGTAGTTTCCCATGCTTTGTATTCTTTCACCGCTGCTTTGTCTTGAACTCATATGATTTGAACCGTGTCTCTATTTTTATTTGGCAAGACAATGAAGTGACCATAGGACATAGATATATGTTTGTTTGATGCTTTTATTATGTACTAGTGCTTGGCAATAGAAGAATTGGTAGTTTAATCCTGTCCACCTTACTAATCAACTGGTTCACCGAAATTAGTTTCATATACTAGTACATGCTAAACCTGTTATGTGTCTGCTTGTTTCTTCTTTTAGAATGCTGACAGAATATTGGGGAAGAGTGCCTTATTAAGCAATGGTAAAGGAAGTAATGCAGATAAGGTTCAGGATAGTGACACATCCTTGTTGATCTCCAACAAAGCTGATGAAACAGCTAAGGAAGACTATCTTGAAGATAGTGAGACAACCCCAAAGTCCTGTCTTGGTTTAGTGTTCGAGTTACTGGCCACTACCGGTTGCACAAGCTATTCAAACTCACTGTCTGAATCAAATCGGTTTCTTGAGTCTCAACTACAAGCTGAAAGACATCAATCAGCTATGCTGCGACAAGAAGCGGAAGGACAGCGGAAGTCCCTGGAGCATTCAGATGCATACTTTCTGGTGCAACAGCAAGCGTTGGAGGATTTTAGCACCAAATAGGACAAAGCTAATAAGCTTGCTAAGCTTATTACCAGCATTGTGGATACCCAGGATAACGTTTCTTGAGCTCTTCTGAAGTTGTTTCATTTATGCTCTTGTTTTGCTGCCGCGTTTATTTGCACTGGTGGCTAATTTTGATGGCAGTGTATGTAATATGCTGCTTTGTTCCCTATATTTGCACTGGTGGCGAACTTCGATGCCCAGTGGATGTAATATGTGTAATAGTGGTAATAGGCTAGAGTTAATTGCTTGCTTATTTATTTCCTCATTGTCTTGCTTAGTTGTTTCCTTGTAGTCACTGCAGTTCTTTTTCTGTGTTTTTCTAGTGGCCATAATAGCCTATTTTTGGTAACTAGGCCAAAATAATCATGGCAGCACATGGACTGTTGTAACCATGGGCCTCCTGCGGGCAATATAATCCATGGTCCTTCTACAGGCGTAGGATCCATTGGCCTTCTGTACGGTCCATAGGATCCATGGGCCTTCTATGGGCTGTAGGGTCCATGGGCCTTCTACGGCGGTAGGATCCATGGGCCTTCTACGGGGCGTATCATCATTTCGCCAATCATGGGCCGTACAATTCGTGGACCACAATGGGCCGTTAATGGGCCATATTTGATAACTGTATGAAAACAGCCCAACGGGTTTTTTTGACATGAAAACAACCCAATGTATTAACGGTCCACAAACGGCCCGACTGTAATGATGGGCTGAATTTGGCCCACAAGCAGAAAATGACAGTAGCAGGCCGTAAGTAACTGAATGCTGCAAATGAGCCCAAGAATAAATGGGCCCTGAAAAGGACGAAAGATAACTCGGGCTGGAAACGGACCAATTGGATAATGGGCCGTAATGGGTATAAAGTGATACACTGTTCATTACGGGCCAGTTTCACCACGGGTCGTTAATGGGCGCCCATCGTTACGGGCCAGTTTCACTACTAGGGAAAAGCCTATACACAGAATCTTAGCAGCAACGCGGCTCAAAAAGGAGCGCTGCTGCTAATTAGTAGTAGCGAGTGTTCTGGAAACTCGCTGCTAATAAGTTTTTAGCAGTAGCGCGCTCTGTGTAAACCGCGCTGCTACAAATATCCACCAGCGGTGTTCACTGAGCTCCATTTAGCAGTAGCGCCGTGGCCTGAACCGCGCTACTGCTACGGATGTAGTAGTAGCGTGCTTTTACTGGGATCGCTGCTGCTACATTTCAAATTGGCAATTTTTTTTGTCATTGTTAGCAGTAGCGTCGTTGCCCAAAGTGCGCTGCTGCTAATTATTTAGCAGCAGCGCGTTTCTCCTCCCGCGCAACTGCTAACCTGCACCAACCCACCACCTTTCCCCACCCGTGCCTCCCCTCCCCCTCCTCTCTTCCCTTCCCCCTACCTCCCCCACATGCTCCCACTCTCACTCTTCTTCTTCCTCAATACTTCTCCCCCATTACTCTTTCTCTTCTATCCACCTTTCTCTCTCTTCATTACTCCTACCTAACTACACCACCTCCATTAATGCATCTCCTTTCTCTTTTTCCTTTCCCCTCCATAGTTGAAGTTGTCTCCTCCCAAATTAGCTAGCTAGGTAGATGTAGCACTTAGTTAAGTGACCTATTTCCCCCCTAACTAGATCTATCTTTGTCAAGAAGAGCTTTGTGCACTTTTGATCTCCCTACAACATCATCTCCACCGTGTGCTCGATCTCGATCAAGATAGAGGTGATGAAAATTTCATGCTTTTGCAAAATGAAAATATGTTTATGTGTGTGTGATATGTTTGTGGAAATTGTGTGTGTGGCATGCCAAATTGTGCTTTTGACTTGCCTATGTTTTGCCGAAATGTTGATTTATTTCCGTTTCGGCGAATTCCGGGCAAACTCTAGATCCACATATGTCCTATTTTTAGGGAAGGTCATGCCAAATTTTTGTATGACTTTGATGCATGCATGCATTTTTATAATCAATTTGTTTATTATTACCGTGCAGAGTTGACTATGGCCAGTGGAACGATGGTGGACTGGTGGTTGTGGTCGGCGGTGCAGGACATGAAAGAAAATAACCGGACAGAGGTTTTATGTCCGTGTCGAAAATGCAAAGGAATAGTTTGGCTCGACCCCCATGACGATGGTCGTGTCGAAGCGCACCTGCTCATGACTAGTTTCGTGGATGGCTATACACGGTGGATAATTGAAGATGAGGATGACGATGTTGAGGATGCCGATGGGGCAGGCAATGATGACACGGGGCAAGACGAAGAGATGATCGATAATGGCGGCGGGGAAGAGGCCGGACATGGCGGCGGAGAAGGGGTCAGACATGGCGGAGGAGAAGGGGCTAGACATGGCGGCGGAGAGAACGACATGGACTCCACGCAGCAGAGTTTGTCGGTACTAAGTTCAATCGTGCGGGACCCTCATGTTCAAGCATTGCTTCGCAAGGAGACGAGTACTGAGAGAGCTGCTTCTAGAGAGGAGGCTAAGCTGGAGCAACTGGTGGTAGACTCGAACACTCCATTGTATGATGGCTGCAATCCTGAGGTGACCCGCTTGAGTTTCACGCTCCAACTCCTGAAGACGAAGGCTAAAAACAAATGGACCGACACTAGCCTCGATGAGCATCTCAAGTACCTAAAGGATGTTCTTCCCGCGGGTAATCTATGTCCTACTAGTATTGATGAGGCCATGAAGATCGTGTGCCCTCTTGATCTGCCACACGTTAGATACCATGCATGCATCAACGATTGCATAATTTATCGGAAGGAGCACGCGGAAAAAGTTGTCCGGTGTGCAATGCTTCTCGATACAAGAAGGCCGGGAAGAAATGTCCCCAGAAAGTTGTATGGTACTTACCGATCACTCCCCGTCTCCAGAGGTATTTTGTAGATCCCAAGGAAGCAAAGCTAATGCGCTGGCACGCGGAGAGGAAGAAGCCCAACGATGGAGATGATCCGAAGCTGAGACACGTGAAGGATGGAAGCCAGTGGAGAGCGTTGAACAGCTTCTATCGGTATTTTGAATGTGATGCAAGGAACATCGTGCTCGGCGCGTGTACCGATGGCATGAATCCGTTTGGCAACCAGACCACCAACCATAGCTCATGGCCCGTGTTTGTATGGATGTACAACCTCCCCCCTGGTTGTGCATGAAATCGAAGTACATTCACATGAGCATGCTTATTCAAGGGCCAAAACAACCAGGAAATAATATTAATTTGTATCTGGGACTACTTCAAGAGGGTTTAGACACGTTATGGAAAACACCGGCCAAGACATGGGACGCCAGTAAAGGTGAGTATTTCAACATGAGAGCCGCGCTGATCACGACAGTGCAGGACTATCTCGGTTACGGATATGTGGCAGGCCAGGTGTGCCATGGATATTGCGGATGCACACGGTGCATGGATGATACGACGTCTCAGCAGCTAACGTCAAGGAAAGATGGCGGGTCTGGGAAAATCGTGTACATGGGGCATCGAAGATGGCTTGAACAGGATGACCCGTGGAGAAAGCGTGGAGATCTATTCAATGGTCACGCTGAGCATCGAGGACCTCCATGTAAGCGGAGCAGTGCCGAAATCGATGAGCTGTTGAAAAATTGGAAGGAGTGCCCCGCGTCGGGAAAGACGATGAGAAAGGCGCCGGAGCCGCTGCTGAAGGTATGGAAGACGAGGTCTGTGTTCTGGGACTTGGAGTACTGGCACAAACTCGATACACCTCATTGCCTTGATCAAATGCATATTTGTAAGAATGTCCTTGAGAGCTTGCTCGCAACACTGATGAACATGCCGGATAAGACCAAGGATGGGCCGAAGGCAAGAAAAGACTTGCAAGATTTGAAAATTAGGGAATATCTGCACATGCCACCCCGTAAAATGCCAGACGAGACAGAGACAAAGACAGAGGCACGGGAGAAGAAGGGCAAGAAAATAAATAAAGAGGATTATTGCCCCCCTTCTTGCTTCACCTTAAGTCAGGCTGAGATCAATGCCTTCTTTAAGTGCCTTACCGGAGTGAAAGTTAGTTCCGGTTACTGTGGCAAGATAAGCAGATATCTAGACACGGACAAGAAAAGGTTCAGCGGGATGAAGTCTCATGACTGTCATGTGATGATGACGCAGATACTACTTGTTGCCCTTAGAGGGATAATGGACAAGCACGTCCGTGACACGCTTATTGGTCTCTGCAACTTTTTCGACGTGATCTCTCAAAAGTCGATCAGTGTGAAGCAGCTCCAAAGGCTACATGAAGAGATCGTTGTGATACTGAATGAGCTTGAGATGTACTTCCCACCCATGTTCTTTGACGTGATGGTGCATCTGTGTGTCCATATTGTGGATGACATAATAGACCTGGGGCCGTCATTCCTGCACAACATGATGCCATTTGAGAGGATGAATGGGATCATCAAAGGATTCATTCGTAACATGTCCCGTCCGGATGGAAGCATCGTCCAGGGCTATTTGGCACAAGAGTGCATCTCTTCTGTGAGAATTTTCTATATGGCGCAGACCAGCCGCCTGGTGTTAGTGTTGGTTTTCCCGTTAACAAGCACGATGGGAGGCTCGAAGGAGATGGTCACTGCAACGGTCGCAGGGAACTGCATGTGGCATACTCAGATCGATGCAGCGACTTTGACAGAGCAAACTTGGTAGTGCTACAACACCTAGACGAGGTAGATCCTTTCGTGGCACTGCACAAAGAAATTATTGCAAAGAAGTATCGTGACCGGGGGGTATGCAGGACGGACGCCGAAGTTACTAGAGAGCACAACTCCACTTTCCTGCATTGGTTCAAAGAGCATATTATTGCTAATCCTCTGGAGGAGGGCTCTAAGGATGGATTGCTCATATACGCCTTAGCACATGGCCCCTCGCCCAACCTCGTAACCTATCAGGCATATGATATCAATGGATACACGTTCTACATGGAGGCCAAAGATATGGACAGTGATGATCAGAACTTAGGGGTGATGATGGAATGCATGACCGGCAACGACAACGGCGTAACTGAACGATTTTATGGAAGGGTCGAGGAGATCTGGGAGCTTGACTACTCTGGACTGCACAACACGATGATGTTCCGTGTCAGATGGGCTAAGAATGTTGAAAGAGAAAGCCAGATTTTCACTACCATGACTGTAGCCGACGCCAAGAGCGCTACCATGAACGCTATTGCAAAAAATGAGCCATGGGTACATGCTAAGCACGTGACACAATGCTTCTTCATAACTGACCCGCGCAATCCCAACCGTGTTGTCCTGAGGAGAGGCAAAAGGAACATCATTGGAATGGATGGAGTCGCCAACGAGGAAGACTATGATCAGTACGGCAACCCAATGAGGGAAGATGACGATGATGATGAAGTATACGTCAAAAGAAGAATCAATACTACATTACCTAAGAAAAATCGTACTCCATGGAAAAGGCAAAGTCACAATGAGGGGCTCAATTATTCTTCGACAAACAAGAAGGGAAAGAAGCTGACTCAAAAACGAAAATGTCAGCACTGAGGAAACTTATGTTATCGGTCAAATGATGTAATATATATATATGTTCCTATTTTGTATACACACTTAGCCATTATTATGCATGGGTCCAATGATGTGTAATATATATGTTCCTATTTTGCATACATATTTAACCGTCAAATGATGCAATATATATCGCCCTCCCTTCATTCACTGCCCTTGGGAAATAAAAGTGGGATAAAATAAAGGAAAAGAAAAAGGGAAACTAGTAGTAGCGAAGGTAGTAGCAGCGCGTTTTGCCTAAACCGCTACAGATACTGAAGTTAGTAGAAGTGAATTTCGTATAAAGCGCTACAGCTACTGAAGGTAGTAGCAGCGTGTTTTGTCCAAATGCGCTACTGCTATTGTAACGCCCCGGATTCGATGCGCCAGGTGTCTGCCAGTTATTCGCCGTTTTTGCCATGTCATTTTCTTGCGTGTTGCATTTTTCCATGTCATCATGTGCATTTCATTTTGCATGCGTGTTCGTCTCATGCATCCGAGCCTTTTCCCCGTTGTCCGTTTTGCAATCCGGCGCTCCTATGCCCCCCGGCGTTCCCTTTTCGTCTCTCGTTGTAAGCGGGTGTTAAACGTTCTCGGAATGGACCGAGGCTTGTCAACTGGCCTTGGTATACCACCGGTAGACCGCCTGTCAAGTTTCGTGCCATTTGGAGGTCGTTTGGTACTCGAACGGTTAACCGGGTAACCGTAAAGCCTCTCTCTCTTTGCAGCTCAACACCCCTTCCAAACTGGCCCAAAACCCATCTAACTCCCCTCCATGCTCTCGGTCGTTCGATCACGATCGCGTGTCCGAAAACCGCTCCTCATTTGGACTCTCCTAGCTCCCTCTACCTATAAATATGTGCACTCCCCCGAAATTTCCGGATCCCCAAACCCTAGCCCCACTCCTCTCGCCTGCCGGACACGTCCGATCTGGCCGGACATGTCCGCGCCGCCGCCCCGGACCAACCCCGTGCCGCCACCTGTCCCGCGCCGCCGTTCCCCGCGCCGTGGCCCGCCCGGCC
>NC_041383.1:290012933-290017125 GCF_002162155.2 Triticum dicoccoides | reverse complement strand
GTCGTCGCCGCTGCCGGCCGGAGCGCCCCCGCGCGCCGTCGCTCCGGCGCGGCCCCGCCTCCTCGCCGGCAACCCCGCCATGGCCGCCCGAGCTCGGGGCTGAGCTCCGCCGCCTCTCCCCGTCGCCTCCCCGTCGCCTAGCCGCCTCCCTCGCCGGGATCCGGCCGGATCCGGCAAGATCCGGTCCAGATCCGCCATCTCTGCCATCCCCGGCGTCTTCCCCGTCGTCTCCGGCGAGTTCTCCGGCGAGATCCCGGCGTCGTTGACTTTCTCCCCGAGGTGCAATTTCTGCTAAGTCCCAGATTTTGCACATTATCATGCCATGTTCGTCATGCCGTATCTCTGCATCCGTAGCTCCGTTTCATGCGTGTAATATGTAAAATTGTTCGTCTCGACGAGTATATCATTTCATTCCATCGCATCATATTCATTTGTGGTCATCTAGGTGCCCGAATCATTGTTGTAAGAGTGCTTCATGATGTTTTCTGCTGTCTGTTATCAGGACGAGCTCATTTGTCATTTTTGCCATGATTGATGTGTGTATCCTATGAGGTTGATGTCTACATGTGTTTTGATCTATGCCATGTCTTCTTTACATAGGTGCTTACCATGTATTTTTGTGATCATTGTGGTGACTAGAACAAGCATGCAAACTAGGCATCATGATGTTGTTGATTCTAGTCCCTGTTCTGCTGTTATTTTGATGCCCTGTAAACTTGATGCTACAGCGAGATCCATGCATATTTTGAGATACTTCAGTAAGGGTGTTTTGAGCATGTGGTTATTGTTTATCCATTAATGCCCTTGGTTGCAATTATGGAGTAGTCTAGCATGTCATTTTCGTGCTCTACTTTTGCTTCAAAATGTTTCCTGGCAGATTGTTTACATGTTATTCAATTTGGCCAAGCTTGTTGTAGTTGATCCGTGCATGCTATGGACTTGTTCTTGACTTGGTTTGTTTCACAAACATGTCTTCTTGATGATGCTATGCTTATATTGTCATGCAATGACTTGTGGTGAGTGATTCGAGCTTGTTAAGTAGTGTACATGATGTTGCTGTTTTGCTAGGCTGAATCTGTTATTTCGTGATGCTATATAAACGTGTTGCTACTAATCATTATATGCATAAACATGTTTTGATCTACATGTCATCCTCTATCCATCCATGCCCCTGGTTGCATTTATATCTTGCTGTAGATTGTTCATATCTTGCTCCAAAGTTGCTTCATAATGTTGTTGTCAGTCTGTTAACATTATGTTCAGTTGTTTCCATGTGTTTTGCTAGTGATCCATACACCCTATGACCTTGCTATTGCCATTCTTAGCTTCACAAACATGCCTTCTTACTGTTGGTTGCCTTTCCATGCCATGTATTGCTCTGTAGTGAGTTGCACAAGCTCATCTACATGCCTTCATAATTCTGTTTCTGCCATATATGAATCTGTATAATAACTTGCTATGTTTACGTGGGTGCCATCATATTTTCTGATCCTTTTTGGCTTATGGTCAGTAAGGGACTTCTGATCTATGCATTTAGTAGTTTCATGCCATGCCTTTGTTTGCCTTGATAAGTTCCTGTAACATGTTGTTTGATAGCTCTAAACATTGCATCGTGATGTTATTTCCTGCAAAGTCTGAAATTGTTGTTACTTGCAATCTTGCCATGTGTGTTTGAGCATGTTCTAGTGATTTCTGGAGATAGTTTAGTGTTCATGTTTTGTTATGATTTAACTGTACATCATGCCCATGCCTTTTATTTTCATGTTGGGGTACTGTAGCTTATTGTTTTGATGCTTGCAATATGCCTAGTTGCTGTTTTGGACAGCTTGTCCTTTAAACTTGTTTAGTGTGTGTGTGTGTGTTGAACCGTTGCTCCGTTTTGAGTGTGCTCTATATGAAACTTGCTTGATTTTGCATATAGTTTCATATTATCATGTTGCATCCTTGTTTTGAGGTGTTTGCTTGATGTTTGGGTGCATTTTGCATCAGTGCCATGTTGATCTTGTTTTGCTCATATCTTTTAGGCCGTAGCTCCGAACTAAATGAACTCTATATGTAACTTGACTAGAATCTCATGTAGATCATCTTTGTGCATCTTAACTTGCTGTTTAATAACTTGAACATAAGGTTTATTCAGATCTGGACCAATTTCGAAATATGCATATGAGGACTTGCCGGAATTGTTATATGTTGTTCCCGGCCTCATTTAAACTTGCCTTGATGTGTTGCTATTGTTTGCATCATCTCTTGCCATGAGTAGCTTCATGTAGTCTTGTCTTGCATCATGCTTGTTCGTGTATCATGCCTTGTTCATGTGTGGTGTGTTTACCTATGTTGTGTGCTTCTTTTCGATAGTTCCTGTTTCGTTGAGATCGTGAGGATTCGTTCGTCTACGCTTGGTTCGGCTTCACCCATTCATCTTCTTCATGGACTCGTTCTTCTTCCTTGCGGGATTTCAGGCAAGATGACCGCTACCCTGGATCTCATTACTATCATTGCTATGCTAGTTGCTTCGTTCTATCGCTATGCTGCGTTACCTATCATTTGCTCTTCAAGCCATCCCATATTGCCATGAACCTCTAACCTTTGACACCTTTCCTATGCAAACCGTTGTTTGGCTATGTTACCGCTTTGCTCAGCCCTATTATAGCATTGCTAGTTGCAGGTGAAGTTGAAGATTTCTCCATGGTGGACAGGATTTTGGTTGGGATATCACAATATCTCTTATATTATTTTAGTGCATCTATATACTTGGTAAAGGGTGGAAGACTCGGCCTTTTGCCTGGTGTTTTGATCCACTCTTTCCGCCCTAGTTTTCGTCATACCGGTGTTATGTTCCCGGATTTTGCGTTCCTTACGCGGTCGGGTGATTTATGGGACCCCCTTGACAGTTCGCTTTGAATAAAACTCCTCCAGCAAGGCCCAACCTTGGTTTTACCATTTGCCTCACCTAGCCCTTTTTCCCTTGGGAGTCGCACTCTCGAGGGTCATCTTTATATTATTATCCCCCCCGGGACAGTGCTCATCGTGAGTGTTGGTCCAACCTGTCAGCCGCCGGTGGCCACCAGGGGCAACTCTGGGGTGGCCTACCGGAAGTTTGGACAATCTGGTGTGCCCTGAGAACGAGATATGTGCTGCTCCTATCGGGATTTGTCGGCACAGCGGGAGGCTTTGCTAGTCTTGTTTTACCATTGTCGAAATGTCTTGTAAACCGGGATTCCGAGTCTGATCGGGTCTTCCTGGGAGAAGGTCTATTCCTTCGTTGATCGCGAGAGCTTGTCATGGGCTAAGTTGGGACACCCATGCAGGGTATAATCTTTCGAAAGCCGTGCCTGCGGTTATGGGCAGATGGGAATTTGTTAATGTCCGATTGCAGATAACTTGACACCAGGTCCGAATTAAAACGCATCAACCGCGTGTGTAGCCATGATGGTCTCTTTTTGGCGGAGTCCGGGAAGTGAACATGGTTTCTGGGTTATGTTTGACGTAAGTAGGAGTTCAGGATCACTTCTTGATCATTGCTAGTTCACGACCATTCCTTTTGCTCTCTTCTCGCTCTTATTTGCGTATGTTAGCCACCATATCATGCTTAGTCGCTGCTGCAGCCTCACCACTTTACCCCTTCCTTTCCCTTTAAGCTTTGGTAGTCTTGATACCCATGGTAATGGGATTGCTGAGTCCTCGTGGCTCACAGATTACTACAACAATAGTTGCAGGTACAGGTTATATGATGATCATGACGCGAGAGCGATGCTTGCTTGCGTTGAGTTCTTCTTCTGCTTCTTCTTTGATCAGGGGATAGGTTCCATGTCAGCAGCCTGGGCTAGCAGGGTGGATGTCGTTTGAGTTTCTGTTTGTGATTCATCCGTAGTCGGATGATGCTCTGATGTATTGTGATGTTGTATTCGTGTGGCATTGTATGCCTCTTGTATGTATCCCCATCTATTATGTAATGTTGATGTAATGATATCCACCTTGCAAAAGCATTTCAATATGCGGGTCTATCCTTGGTGGGACCTTCGAGTTCCTTTTGGATAGGGTCGCATATTGGGCGTGACAGCTATGTCCACTCAACCCAAAATTCTCACCCGCCATACTTCATCCCGCCTTTTCCCCCCCAAAAATCCCCACTCTCCCCTGTCGCACCGCCGCGCCCGACCCGGTCCCGGCGCTCGCCCCTGACTCCGGCGCC
>NC_041383.1:289968017-290012578 GCF_002162155.2 Triticum dicoccoides | reverse complement strand
CGTCGGCCCTCGCCTCCCTCCTCTCCCCTCCCGGCCGTTGTTGGGCCTGCCTCCTCGCCCCTGCACCCTTTGTAACCCCCCCATCTCTTTCTGCTAGGGTTCTTCAGTTAATTTACTTAGGTTTTAGTTAGGGCAGTATGTTAATTACATTATCTATTTAGTTATGAATTTAGCTAGGTTTCAAAATTTGAACTGGACATGTGATATGTGCAAATTTGAACTGGACATGTGATATGTGCATATGTCATGTTTGGAAAATGATCCGAGTGGCCTATGTTACGCCGGAATGTTGATTCATTTACGTTCCGGTGAATTTCAGGCGCTCGATATGTCCATTTTTTAGCAAAGGTCATGCCGAAATTTCCCGTGAATAAAGGCATGATTTTGTGCTACATAGTTGGCATATCGAGTGCTGGCACATAGATTTCTTTTTATGTCATTTCTCATTTATTCATACTTTTAGAAATAAATGAGGACACTTAATCATAGGAAACATGTCGAACAACGAAGAAACTGGGCCTTCTGACCAAGATGCAGACAAGATGGATTATGAGGGTGAACAAGAGTACCTCGACTATTTGACTGCTAAGCAAGGTTTGCAGGTCGGCCTCGATGATGGTACTGACGCCGACATCGACACCGACAGTGATGGCACCGATGGCAGCACCGAGACCGGTGGGGAAGGTACCGGTGGGGAAGGTACCAGCCCCGATGCCGCTACCAATAAGAGGAAGCATAAGAAGCAGAGGAAACGAAAACCTAACAAACTAGGGATTGGACGAGTTGTGAGCACAATGATGGCACCTGGCAAGTTTGAGCTGTTAGAGCCGGAAGAACCTCGCAAGTGCTATGGGAACCAAGTAGGATGCATCCTACGAGAATGCGCGAGCATCAACGATGATGACTTAAGGAGTAAAGAACATTTGATGCAGTTGCTCCTAACAAAGTTGCACAAGAGATTCAAGTTCCCCGACCGGGATGATAACATAGAACAACCGTGGGATGATCCAATGAAAAAGATTAACAATCACGCCATGGGCATGTTCAGCAATGATTTGGCCTCCTGGAAAACGAGGGTGAAACGAGCTATTGAGGCTGATGAACCCCTGTCCAAGATTCTGGAGGAAAATCCGACACTTACGGAAGAGGAGTTCGAAAAGTTCAAGGACACTTGCGCTAGCGAGGCAGCCAAGGCTAAGGCTGCGAAATTCAAGAGTCTTCAGCAAAGGAACACAGGGAAGCATCGCCTCGGAAGCCATGGCTACCTCAGTAAAAGGCCCATATGGGATAAGGAGGACGCGGAACGTGAAGCCGCGGGTCTCCCAGACCCCTTCGCGAAGTTCACCAACCCCTTGGAGCATGACTTCATCAGGTCCCGCTACAAGTGGGACAAGGAGAAAAAGGTTTTTTACACGGACAAGATCACGAGGAAATTGATTAGACTACTAGAGAAGCAACACCAGCTTGCAGCCGAAAAGCCCTACTTCTCCGATGAGGCCCAAGTGGGACACCCCTCTAAACCGGGCCTTGAACAAACTTAAGGGACTTCCTTTGGATCAGTGGCCGCAATATGGTCGTGTGCACGGCGCTGCAGACGGCGCCACGTGGAAGGTGTTTTACAACGAGGGCCTGGAGGCCAAGAAGCTGAAAATGAAGTTTGGTCAGGCGGACATCGACATGAAGGTGAAGCTTGCGGTCAAGAAAAAAGCAGCTGAGGACGCGAAAAAAGCAGCCGAGGACAAATATGAGTTGCTACAGCAGGCAGTCAATGCAGCTGTAACTGCCTGCAAAAATGATTTTGCTACTAACTTGGTTCCAGTTATCATCAACTAGGCGAAGGAAAATCCAGACAAGACGGTACATGATTTCCCAATGCCCAGTTTCGTCGGGAGCAACTCCATGAACAACAACACCATCACACCATCACTTGCTCACGCAACCGGGCCTCCTCTCGCTGCCGCTCCCACTCATAGCAGCCCGTCCTCAGTCTCAGGCGCGCTAGGTGGGCCTTCGTCTTTGGCTGAGCTCAACGCCGTCACGGTAATTACATGTCGCACCAACATATATATATATATATATATATATATATATAATATTCCATTTTTGTTGCCTTTCGATTGTTTTACGCCACAGACATATGTGTTTGCAGGCGAAAGAAACCCCGTGCACCATACTCTACTTGATCAAAGGCCAGAAGGTGGATGTGGGAAAGGGGATGATAATGGACCCCTCTCAACGCACGTTCCACAACTAGCCGATCCCCGCTGGGCACTTCAGGGTTAGCTTGACCAGTGTGAAATCGGGGCACGAGGATTTGCCTCCTCTAGTACAGCATGTGGGAGCGGACGACGAGACCCCACCGCGGATTGGAAGCTGCAAGAATTGGGTGCTGCTATGGCCGAAGAATCTTATTCGTCTGGAGCCGGCCGAGAGCACACCAATAACTACCACACATCAACAAGCATGTGCGAAGACCACCACCCCGCCTACGCAATTACCAGCTCCTGTAGTGCCGGGTGAGAGCGGAGGATGACATGATGAAGGGGGTGCAATAGTACTGGCTGATGTAATTTCTCCTGTAGAATAGAGAATGGATGATGAGACGGAGGTCGACCCTATGGATTACCTCAATACAAACGCGTATGACTGTGACCTAGATATGATGAGTCAACCATATGATGAATCAGGCTATCAGCTTGCTAATGAGGATATGGATGATATGCCCGGGCAGGGCCATACCATGGATTGCCAAAAGTCTCTCTTCATGAAATCCTCACAGGACACGCCTGAAGATGCCACCTCAACACAGGCTCAACTAGCCGGGCGCGAGGGTCGTACAGTACTTATCCCGGGAACACTGGGGCAGGGGTTAAGGAAGGGTCTGGAAGGTGTGCCCAAGAAAAAGGAGAGGAAGAGATCGGGGAAGGTAACTGTCTCCAAACAAGCCAGAGCACATAGCAGCCAGACGATGCATTCTGAAGAGCGTGTACCCGTGAAAAGTGCGGTCATGTTCCATATCACGGGCGAGCCAATGCTACCGCCGAAACCGCTGGAGGCACTATCAAGGGATCTCCGGAGACTGCACGACCATGTGCTGTCGACTGAGAAAAGCCTACTAGCCTCAAAGGATCCAGGATATCTGACATACGCGGCTCGTGTGCCTGAGGGGAAGTGCTACGTCGACACATGGCCCGCGGAGGTGTTCTTCCTGCGGTTTGACCATATCTTCGAGATGTTTCTAACAAGGCGGCTTGATTTTACTATCGTCCGCCTTTTTGCGCTACATATGAGCTCTGTCATGAAGAGTGAAGAAGTCTCGCAAATCTGTGTGGTGGATCCATACTACATGCATGAGTCTTTCTTCAGTCTTGACGACTTTGAGCATGAAACTGCTAGGGATTACCTCCAAAACTACATGGTACAGAACAAGGACCGGGAAATTGTCCTCGTGCCTTATCATACAAAGTAAGTCAGTTTCGGACAACCCTTTCGTACATTTCAATCATCCCTTCTCTCTCATATGGGGAATAATTTGAGGTTTCTTTTCCCCGCAGCAACGGGCGCACTGTCCTTATCGTTCTTTACCCACAAGTCTCCCACGCTGTGTATTTTGACCCTTCCAGAGACTAAGAGAAAAAAGACTACACCCACATAATGAATATTCTAGATGATGCTCTCCAAGGCTTCAGCTTTAGAGGTGGCCACGTGCAGATCAAGAAACAAAGGAACAAGAAGATGGGTTTCACGCATAAAACTAACTTCTCCTGCATCCATGTCCCAAAACCAAGCAAGAAGGATGGATTCTACATCGTCCATCTCATGATTCAGTTCAACATGGATCACCAAAAGCTTCGCATTAACAACAGAAATGATGATCGTATCCACAAGTGGCTAGAATCTCATGGAGAAGCGGATTATAAACTTAGAGATGACTTCTTTCGCATCCAAAGCGACATTGTGACGATCATCATGAAAGAAGTCGTCGATGAGAAAGGGATGTTCCACCACGGCCCTATATCGCGAGCTAACGTCCGAACTCGCATAGGCAAGCAACGTCTAGACCTCACGCCGCTCAAGAAGCTAGGGTTCGTCCACGATGATATGGAAGGATGGAACTTCTAGTGATTTATGATGCCTATGATGATGATATGTGTCGGTTGAACTTGTATACTTCTTGTAGCGATGAAACTTTGTGATGTCCATGGTCCATGCCGAACTTGTGTAATGCTACTTTGTTAGTTTGCGTAAGATGACCTGCGTACCTCTAGTTAATTAATTTGCATATTGTATGTTGCATCTAGTTGCTAACCCTTTCTTTTTCGGTGTTGCTCTAGTATATTTTCTTGCATATATATGATTGTACATCCTCTTCATGAACATGCATCTCTAACAGGTACCTAGTTTCTTGATGGCGAGATGGAATTGCTATGTCGTGTACAAAGGGAAGGTTCCGGGGGTGTACACGAGTGGCATGAATGTCAGGCGCAAGTGAAGGGTTCATGGGCGCCAGCCATAAAGGCTTCAAAAGCAGACAAGAAGGAGAAGCTAGTTACTTGAGGTTCACGCTAGCGCGAGAGAGGACTCGTAACCACCACCTCATGTACTGCATAGTTCCGCTCTCACTCATAGTGATATCACTTATTGGGTATAACTTTGTTTAGATGGATGACGTTGTTGTAGTTGCAAGTATTCGAGACTTGCATGTATCGCTATTTTCAAGATGATGACAATATATCACTTTGTGTTGGATGATGATTATGATGAGACTATTTGTATGTACATGCTATGATTACATTTGTGGTCTCGCAGACATTTGTATGTGTATCATGATGACATTTCTATGTGCTAAAGATTCTTCTATAAAGCCTGTTCAAATACAAAACAAATATGCCAAAAAAAAATAACAAAAAAACCTACTTATATTAGCAGTAGCGAGTGTACAAAAGTTAGCAGCAGCGCCGTGATAGCAGTAGCGCGTCAAGGTTAAACGCGCTAGAGCTACTAGCAGTAGAGAGCTTCCGCAAACAGCGCTACTGCTACACTTGTGTAGCAGTAGTGCCGGTGAGCACGCGCTACTGCTATACGTTAGCTGTAGCGCCTTATTAGTAGCGCCTATCCCCGCGCTACTGATACATCTAAAACCCGCGCTGCTGCTAGCCTTTTCCCTAGTAGTGGGCCAAAAGTTACAGAGGGCCTCATATGGGTCGAAAGAAGTCATGGGCGACACATGGGTCGGAGTTAAAACGGGCTGGAATCATATTGGACGGCCCAGATGATGCTACTGGGCCTAATTCGGATAGGGCGTAACGGGCCCTGAGTTAGCGGCTTGTAAATGGGATATATGCGGAAAGGCCGTTAACAGGCTTTCCATGGGCCGGCCCGCCACCTTTTGACCAAGTCAAGCAGGCCAGCCTTTTCACAGGAATGGGCCTCTGTTGGGCTGTGCCACGTGTCGTCGTATCATAGGCGCATTGGGTCCAATGAGTGGATGACATCTATCCCAACGGTGAGCCGACACGTGTTTCCTCCAGCCAATGATGATTTTACACGTGGAAAATCCCCATTGGTCGGGGATGTTAACGTGTTATCGGATCCAAAACCGGACCCGGTAGCTTAACGGTGTTCCGTTATGGTGGATGCCACGTGTCACTCACCCTTGACGAAAGCACTTCTGTGACGCGCGATTTATCGTCATGGAAGTTGACACTTCCGTGATGATAATTTTGATAGTCATGGAACACTTCTACGACAACACATGTATGACTATCTTGATTCTATCATAAAATCGTCATGGATGTACATGCATGATAGAAAATGCGACCTACTGTGACGAACACGTATCATCACGGAAGTGTATTTTTTTTGTAGTGCATTATATAAACAAGATACAGAGACTAGCTTCCTAGAGTTCTTGAAGCGCCTAAATACCAATCGACATATACTACTTCCTTACCACTTCGGATGAGTCACACTGTCTTGTACTACAAATTTTGTTTTTGCTTACTAGCAAGATGTTAATTAATAAGTGTATAGGGTTTAGGGTAGTTGATCAGTGTTATGCACATGCCCGCTTAATTTATACATGCAAACATGCGCGCATGCAGTTACCACTGGATTTTGTTAATCACTCGAGTTGAAGATGGAGAAGTTGAAGTTCTGGACTCGCTACTTAAACCAATCGAGGAGTACGAAATCGTGAAGGGAATAGTCAACAGGTAATTTCAATCATCACCAAACTATATGTCGGTCTCTTTAGTTCGTCATTTCCTGATATCAACTAATTAATAAATCCTTTATTCATTTTCTTTGCCGGTGGGTAGGGTTCGGCAAAAGTTTAGGAAAGAGGTTCCAGGCAAATGGAAAGAAAAGTTGTATTGGTTTCGACCCAAGGTATAATTAATTAAGTAGTACTAGCTAGCTACCATCTCTTTAATTCTAGTTTCAATATACTATCAGTTATCATGCTTGATTAATTATTATCTGATTGAATTTTATTCTGGTAAAGTGCATGAAGCAGTTGTCAGGGAATGATCTATGTGCATACTACGTTTGCGAGAACATTCACATGGTGGCATCTGAAAGGAGCAGAGATGATAAACAGCGATGGGTACATTGCCAGAGCACTATTCACAATTTTTACATCATTATCAATATCTAATATATATATACACAACTAATACATGCATATTTGATCTCCTTCTTTAAAGTTCCGGGACGTGTGGGAGAAGCTCCTACCAGGGGATCGCGTACGAGCACATCAAGAAGAAATAGCAGGATTTTTGCTCGACCAGGTCATAGATCCCAAAGGAGAATTCTATTACTCGCTACCACTGGAGTAATGCCTCCATGTAGGAGAAATTGTATATATATACCTTTAGTCCCCACCCGTTAGTGCGGGTTGCCCAACCGGCACTAAAGGCCCTTACGAACCGGTAATAAAGCTCCGTTTTCTACTAGTGATAGTGAAGTGATGAACACGATTTGGTAAAGGTATCGATGAGAGGCCATTTAGGAGTACATGGTGGGTTGTTTCATTGAAACCGACCCTAAGAACTGAGATCTGTATGTGTGATTTAAGATCAGCTAGTACCATGCATTGGGCCCGAAACCAATGGACCCTCTCGACTTAGTAACCGCTCTTGCTCTTTGTCCAGGAGTTGCAAGTAGTTTCTGGTGTTTGTAGTATACTGGAGGCCGTGCCCAGCGCTGACCCTCGGGGTGGGCTGTGACGTGGTAGGTACGTGGCACAGTGTACCGGGGCACCCGTTTGGTGTCTCGGGAACCCTGCACACATCGTTTGGGGCCGTATGTGGAAACCTTGGCCGGACTCCCTGCGGATGGGACCTGAATAGGCGATAAACCTGGACTAGGGAGTTGGTTCTTTATTTAGGTCGTGGCCGACACCCTCGCTGGGCTTCCGCTTGAAGGTTGCCGACTACATGTCGTGTAAAGGGCGATAAGTGGTGAGAGCATGTGTGAAGAAGTACACCCCTACAGGGTTAACATCATCTATTTGAATAGCGGCGTCCACAGTAAAGGACCACTTGGTTGCCTATACAGTTCATAGACAAGTAAATGGAAACTACTAAAAGCCTCAAGACAAGTGTGAGTGCCATGGATGGCCCTTACATAGGATGACGGGAGAGGATCTGTTGTAGGGTATTGTTGTGGTGAGTAGTGGACTCGTGTGCGCAATTTTTTTACAAGATACAGTCATTCGTAGGATAGACCAGCCAAGAGTCAAATCTGGCTTGCTGCAATAAAATCCACTATCCCTTTTTTGATAATGTGCATGTATGTAGGATCTGATGTAAGTCTTGCTGAGTACCTTTGTACTCATGTTTGCTTAATTACTTTTGTAGAGGAGAACACTGCCCCTTTCGATGGGTTTTATGTAGATATCAACGTTCATGAGTAACTTGACGCCCAGGTGGTGACCTTGAGCTTGTGAAGGGCCTATGTAGATAGACAGGCTTCATCAAGCCTTCTTGTTTTCTAGTTGTCTGTACTTAGACAAGTTTGCTTCCGCATGTGCTTGTATGTTTGTATGACTTGAGTGTCGGGTTATGTGTCCCCTATCTGTATGGATATGTTATGTATGGCTCTACGGAGCCTTTTAAATAAAGCACTTTGAGTTTTAGAGTTTTGTTGTGATGCCATGTTGTATTTGCACATATCGAGCATATTGTGTGTATGATTTGAAATGCTTAGTATGTGTGGGATCCGACAACCTAGTTGTTTATTCTTGGTAGCCTCTCTTATCGGAAAATGTCTCCTAGTGCTTCCACTGATCCATGGGAGCTTGGTACTGCTCCGGAACACTTAGGCTGGCCGCCATATGTCCTTCTTCGTTCCTGTGTCTGTCCCTTTGGGGAAATGTCACACATTGTTCCTTTAAGTCCTTGTAGCTTGCTATGACTTGGGTTCATACGTTGTTGATCCACATGTTCGTTGCTAGGTCTTGTATGCCTGTCCCTATAAGTTAGTGCCACCTTGGGTATACAACTAGTGATGTCGGCCCGGGTTCTTAGTCATATGGATGCTAGCGACACTATCATATACGTGAGCCAAAAGGCGCAAACGGTCTTGGGCCAGGTAAGGTGGCACCAATGGGAGTACCATGCGTGAGGCCCCAAAGTGATATGATGTGTTACATGCTAGATCGGTGTGACTTGGAATTGGGGTCCTGACAGCGTTGACATGAGAGCCAGACTGCTTGTAGGTTCTTCAAGCCAAATTGGTCGATGTCGAGTCTAGAAATGCTTTAGTTATATGTAGGGGAATTGATTGCGGGAAGGAACATAAGGCTCTTTTTACTTCTTTACCTCATGTCATTCTGATTTGAGTCAGCCCATTCTTTCCACGGGGGTTAAGGATCTCATCTTTCTATTAGGTTCATGTGTTACTAATCTGTAGACTCTTATAGGATTGTTGGTTTCAAGCCCCAAATTAGTTCTACTACTTTAGTATGTTGTTAGTTGGACCCAGAACCTTGATATGATGTTGGTGAGTGACTATGCAATCTTTTGCAAAATGTCTCAAAATCCTTTTTGAGCATTTACAGCCATTATGTTGTTCGATTTCTCCTAGAAATTCTAATGCCTTTGCATTACCTCGTGTTTCAGATGGCTTCCCGCACCCCACATCAGGTGGTTCATTTGACCCGGTGCATTGATGTGCCTGGTTGAAACGCCCCGAGTCCAATGCGCCATGTGTACTCCAGTTATTCGCCGTCGTTGCCATGTCATTTGCTTGCGTGTTGCATTTTGCCATGTCTTCATCTCCATTTCATCCTCATGTTTTTCAAAATTTGCATCCGTCCGTGTTCTCTCAGTTCTTTCTGTTGTCCGTTCTGAGCCCAGACACACTCGCACGCGCCCGCGGCACCTCCGAAATATTATTTTATAAGTGGCACAAAAATGTTATCGGAATGGGGTGGAAGTTGGCGTGCGGTCTTATTTTAGTGTAAGTAGACCGCCTGCCAAGTTTCGTCGCATTCGGAGTCCGCTCGGTAGCCCAACCGTTAAACATACAGCTGCAATATAGCCGTTTAGTCATCGGACGTTTCGGTCTTCGAAACTGCCGCCGGGCCGCTATGCTTATCTCTCTTCTCAGCACAAGGCCCCCCACAGCCCACCTGCAGCCCAGCAACCCCCCTCCGCCCGGAGCCGTCGGATTGCGATCGGAGGATCCGAAACGCTTCGAAACCCCACTCACACTAGCTCCTACCTTATATATACATCCCCTTAGTCCATTTTGGGCATTCCCTAGCCTCCACCTACCTCTAGCCTCCCCCTCCTCAGATCCGCACCGCTTCTCCCTTGCTCCGCCACTTGTCGCCGCCCTAGTGGCCAGCACCGCCGCAGTCGCCGCTCCCCGCCAACCGCGCGCCGCCACGCGGCCTCGCCACTTCTCCTACTCAACTCCCGCCGCCATGGTCGGCAGGGCCCGGGTCGGGCCCGCAGAAGCCCGTCGGGGCCCGATCGCGCCCCCGAGCGCCTTGCTCCTCCCGCCCCTGGTTTATTAACATCATGTATGCATGTTTAGATGTTTGTAAGTTTGTGCATGTGACTCCATATTGAGTGCATAATATGTAAAAATGTTCATCTCAGAGTGTTGTTCATGGTGGAGTAGTTTTCATTTAGGTGCTGAAAACTGCTGAAAACTGCTGCATGTGAACATCATTGATGTGTCTTGTGAGTGCTATAACTTTGTCTCTGTTGATCCTATGATGATGATCTTGATATGCACATGTTCTTCTCTTCATGATCAACATGCTAGTGTCATTGGCTTCCTTTTTTGAGTTAATATAGATATATTAATCCCTATTGCAAAAGTGCATGTTGTTGTTAACTGCTGAAAACGTTTATAACTTGTCATTTTGGCTTTTTAATTATCTTTTTGTGTGGTTTTCTTTTGAGCATCATGTCTAAATGTTTTAGGAGCATATTTATGTCGTCTTTTTTGTGGTGCAACCCATGTATTTTTATATGCCTTGTAGTGAGTGTATCAAGCTTGTGAAGTGGTCTACTTGTTGTTAATGTTCTTTCAAGTCTATTTCTCTCATATCATGTTGCTATGTTTGCTTCATGCTACCAATTAACTAATGCATAATTTGGAGATGCTTAGTGGACATGTTTTGTTTTTCATGTTATGATCTATCATGCCATGCATTTTGATGCCTCATGTAAGTCCTGTAGCATATGTTTCAATTACCATGAACATGCCTAGATGATGTTCCAGTTTTCTGTTAACTTCATGATGCCATGTTGTGAGCTTGATAGTAATAAATCTATACCTCTTTCGGAGATGCTCCTATTACATGTTTTGTAGTATGCTACGAGTGCTTTCCCTTCATGCCATGTTTGTTAATTTTTAATACCATATGCCTCTGTTCCGTTGTTGCAAACATGTTGTGCTGATGTTGCTGTTTTACACTTGCTGAAACTGTTTTAACATTCAATCTTGTCTTGTTGGTTCCCACTAATCCATGAGCTATATGTATATGATGCCTTGATGTTATTTGCCACATGTTATGTGTACTTTGATGCCATTTGCTTGGTTGCCTTGTATAGTTGTTGTATCATCTTTGTTTCATGCCTCCAACATGCCATCATATTAACTCTGCTCATGTATATGCTCCTGTGTTATAAAGTTGCATTTTGCATTGATCATCTTGGTTTAATCTTGATACCTATGAACCTGAACCTTAATGATATTTGAAGTATGTTATCGGTACATGAAGTACATGTCAAGTTTTGCACATATGATTCATGTATCAAGCCGTTTTGATGGTTGCAAATTGCCTACTTGCTGTTTTGGACAGCTTGTCCTTCAAACTTGTTTGGAGTGTATGTGTTGAACCATTGCTCCGTTTTGAGGATGCTCTATATGAAAATTGCTTAGAATTGCATGTAGTTTCATCATGTCATTTGTATCCTTGTTTTGAGGGTTTTTGCTTGATAATTGAATGCATTTTGCATCAATGCCATGTTTAACTTGTTTTGCTCATATCTTCTAGATCGTAGCTCCGAATTAAATGAACTTTATATGTAACTTGACTAGATTTTTGCGTAGATCATCTTGATGCATCTTAACTTGCTGATTAACAACTTGAACATATGGTTTATTCAGATCTGGACAAATTTGGAAATTTGCATACGGGGACTTACCGGAATTGTTATATGTTGTTTCTGGCCTCATTTAAACTTGCCTTGGTGTGATGTTCTTGTATGCATCATCTCTTGCCATGAGTAGCATCAACTAGCCTTGTCATGCATCATACTTGGTTGTGCATCATGTCATGTTATGTGTTGTGTGTTTACCTTGTTATTTTCTTCTTTCCGGTTGTGCTTCTTCTCGATAGTTCCTGTTTCGTTGCGATCACGAGGATTTATTCGTCTAGGCTTGGTTCACCTTTGCCCGTTCGTCTTCTTCATGGACTCGTTCTCCTTCCTAGTAGGATTTTAGGCAAGATGACCGTTACCCTGGATCTCACTATTATCATTGCTATGCTAGTTGTCTTGATGCTATCGCTATGCCGCGCTTCCTACCACTTGTTTTTCGAGCCTCCCAAATTGCCATGACAGCCTCTAACCTTTTTCACCCTTCCTAGCAAACCGTTGCTTGGCTATGCTACCGCTTTTCTCAGCCCTTCTTATAGCGTTGCCAGTTATAGGTGCAGTTGCAGGTTGTTCCATGTTGGGACATGGATATTTTGGGATATCACAATATCTCTTATTTAATTAATGCATCTATATACTTGGTAAAGGGTGGAAGGCTTGGCCTTTTGCCTGGTGTTTGTTCCACTCTTGCCGCCCTAGTTTCTGTCATACCGGTGTTATGTTCCTTGAGTTTGCGTCCCTAACACGGTGAGGGGTTTGGGACCCTCTTGACAATTCACTTTGAATAAAACTCTTCCATCAAGACCCAACATTGGTTTTACCATTTGCCTAATAACAACTAAAACTTAAATAGGGGATTTTCTCCGGACCCCTAGTATTCTTAATCAACCCCCCCTGGTCAGTGCTCCTCTGAGTGTTGGTCTGAAATGGGCAGACTGCGGGGCCACCTCGGGGCAACTCGAGGGCTGGTTTTACTCATATGATAACCTATCCGGTGTGCCCTTGGAACGAGATACGCGTGGCTCCTATCAGGATTTTTCGGCATATTCGGGTGGTCTTGCTAGTTTTCTTTTACCATTGTCCAAATGGCTTGTGCACCAGGATCATGAGTCTGATCAGATGTCCTGCGATGGATGATTGTCTCCGCGGATCGTGAGCTTGTAATGGGCTAAGTTGGGACACCCCTGCAGGGTTTGATCTTTCGAAAGTCATGCTAACGGTTATGTGGCAGATGGGAGTTTTTAATATCCGGTTGTGGAGAACTTGACACCAGATTCGAATTAAAATACCCAACCGCGTGTGTAGCCATGATGGTCTCTTTTCAAGTGGGTCGAGAAGAGAACACGGTGGGGTTATGTTTGAACGTAAGTAGTTCAGGATCACTTTTTGATCATTACTAGTTTGCGACCGTTTGCGTAGCTTCTCATCTTATTCTTGTATTCATAAGTTAGCCACCATACATGCTTAGTCGCTTGCTGCAACCTGTTCAGCTTTGCTAGTTTTGATACCCATGGTAATGTGATTGCTGAGTCCTCGTGGCTCATAGTTTAGTACAACAACAGTGGCAGGTACATGTAATGCGATGATCATGACGTGAGAGAAATGTTTGCTTGTTTTGGAGTTCTTCTGCTGCTTCTTCTTTGTTCAGGGGTTAGGTTCCTCGTCAGCAGCTTAGGCTAGCAGGGTGGATGTTGTTTGAGTTTCTGTTTGTATTTTATCCATAGTCGGATGTTGCTCTTCTGTATGATGTTGTTGTATTCATGTGGCATTGCATGCGTTTTGTATGTATCCCCAATTATTATGTAATGGTACAATGTAATAATATCCACCTTGCAAAAGCGTTTCCAATATGTGCTTCTATCCTTGGTGGGACCTTCTTGTTCCTTCAGGATAGGGTCCCATATTGGGTGTGACACTGGTCACACAACCATGCTGGTTCGCGTGATGACCGAGACTCGCTATCGAGCCATACTATAGAGGAGCAGTATCAAGATTTTAATCAGAGCTAGTACATTTGCACAGTGAGGATATATCCTTCCTACCCCGGAGCCACCGACCCCATTCACTGGTCTTATGGGCTCGGAGTTACCGTGGAGATGTCTTGTAAGTGCATCTAGTGCCCCTTAGTGATTTTGGTGTATTGAAGACTTATAGGTTAAGGGACTAATGCGTTTGTGAGTGTACACATGTCTATAAGTCTATGAGGAGTTTGATATTTCCAGAGAAAGTCGACCCCTAAAAATGAAGTTCTTCAACTGAAGACTTTGATATTCTGAAGACTTTCTGAAGACTTTGAAAGTGAAGAAATTGGTGTGACCTTGAAGACTTGGTATTCATTTGTGGAACATGAAGCGTGAAGAATTTTTTTTCCGTAGTTTCATTTTCTCTTTCTTGAGTCATAGGAAACACCGTACTGTTAAAGGGGGTTGAGGAAATACTAAGGAAAATTTTCCAAGTGATGCTCAACTCAAAATCCTACACCTACCAATCCCTTCGAGTGAAGCCTTTGGAAATCTCATAGAGTTCAGTCACTTTCTTCAGTGACAGAGACGAAGTTCTTCTGGTCGCTGATGAATTTCTTCTGACTAAGGAGCTAGGAATTCGTTAGTGTGAATTACCTACACAGTGAGGAACGTGATAGCCCTGAGGAATTTGAGAGTCAAATTTCCGACCGTTGCTGTGCTGCGCGCCAGCTGTCCCAAAATATCTTATCCACCTAACGGTC
Organism: Triticum dicoccoides; assembly: GCF_002162155.2. NCBI lineage: Eukaryota > Viridiplantae > Streptophyta > Magnoliopsida > Poales > Poaceae > Triticum > Triticum dicoccoides. Next base: position 289,998,229 of record NC_041383.1, on the reverse strand, counting down.
ATATCATTGAGGGGCGTTTTTGTCTTACCATGTCGGGCTGCTCCCTAGGCTATAAATAGCCGCCTCCTACAACCACTAGCTGGTTGGCTACTCTGAGAGAACTTGACACTTGTCATTTGAGAGCAACCCATCCTCCGAGGACTTTGAGCGAAAATCATCAAGTGAGGAAAACCCAAAACCAAACCCCTACAAACCCAAAGTGATTGAGCATCACCGAAGAAATTGATCCTGCATGGATCCGACGCTTGTTACCTTTGAAGACTGTGCTTCTTCCAGACGGTTAGGCGTCAAGGTCTAGAGCATCCAAGAGGAATTGTGGATCGGCGAGTGACCAAGTCTGTGATGGTTTGGAAGTCGCCTGAAGACATACCACGAGTGATTGGACGAGATCTGTGTGATCTTAGTTCAAGGAGAATACGGTGAGGACTGGGTGTCCTGAGCTGCGTGCTCAGCGACTGGGTGTCCGGGACTGTGTGTCCTCGAGTTTAAATACTCAGCCGCTCCAACCAGACGTACAACTGCGACAGCAGTTAGAACTGGTCTACCAAATCATTGTCTTCACCAACCTAACTGGTTCTATTTCCTCAACCCTTTCATTTCCTCATTACTGTGTTGAGTGTTTGTTCATATCTGTGTTTGAAGACTTTGACTGAAGACTTTCTCAATTTCCTCAGTTCAATTTCTTCAGTCTGTATGTCTTCATCTTGTGTTATCATGTGATTACGCTTTCTGTACTCTGTGCTAGTCTTCATTTCATCATGATGACCATGCTTGTATTCTGTTATGCTTACTTCTGAGTACTTATTCTGCTGTTAATAGTTCTTCGCTAAGGAATTTCCTCACCGGCAAATTCCTTAGTGAAGAATTCATAAAAATCGCCTATTCACCCCCCCTCTAGTCGACATAACGCACTTTCAATTGGTATCAGAGCAAGGTACTCCCTTGTTCTGTGTGATTTTGGTTTAACCGCCTGGAGTTTTAGTTATGTCGACAACAGGTATGATCAAGGTCTCGGCTGGGTGTCCTACCTTTGATGGGACGGACTACCCCTACTGGAAAAACAAGATGTGAATGCATCTCGAGGCAATTGACAACGATCTCTGGTATGTTGTGGAAAATGGTGTTCCCTCTGTCTCACCCTCACTGAACGCTACCGATGTGAAGAGATTCAAGCAACTCGATTCTCAAGCGAAGAATATCATATGTGGCCATCTGAGTAAAGGACAGTATGGAAGAGTGAGTGCTTTGGAAACTGCTAAGCTTATCTGGGATAGGCTGTCCAAAGTGAATGAAGGAGTCTCAACTCAGCATGACTCTCGAGTTGATGTTCTTCGGAATCTCTTCAACCGCTTCAAAAGACTCAACAATGAAAATGTCCAACAAACCTTTGATCGCCTCACTGACATCTCAAATGAGCTTCAAGCCCTCGGTGCCACTGACATCACTGACCATGAGGTGGTGAAGAAACTGTTGAGATCGCTTGATTCCTCATTTGATTCTCTGGGTCTGATGATACAAGAATGGGCTGACTACAAGTCTCTTAATCCTGCCGATATCCTTGAAAGGCTAAATACTCACGAGTTCCAGCTTGCTGAAAAGAGAGATCTCTATGGTTCGAGCTATGGCAAACCACGTGCCCTGAAGGCCAAGGTTGTGTCTGAGTCTGAATGTGAGGATTCTGGTAGTAGCCTTGGTGATCCTGAAGAATTGAGCCAGGAGGTAGCACTGCTCGTGAAGAAATTCTAGAAGTTCTCAAGACGTGGTCGCTTTGGAAAATCCTCAAGAAGCAGTGATTCCTCATCAAGTGACTATAAGAGAAGGCTGTGTCACAAATGCAAGAAACCTGGTCATTATATTCAAGATTGTCCTCAGTGGGAAAAGAAATTGAAGAAGAAGAAATACAAGGATTACAGTTCTGATGATGCGAAGAAGAAGAAGAAATCGTCAAAATCTTCGTCATCAAAATCCTCGAAGTCTTCATCTCACAAGAAGAGCAGCTCCAAGAAGGCTCGGGCATTCATTGGCAAGGAAATGGACTCTGAAGCTGAATCTGAGGAACATGAGGAAGAGGAGGTGTCTGAAGAATCCGAATCTGGTGTGGCGAGTCTGGCCTTCGCTACTGCCTTCGTTAGCAAGTCCATCTCCAACACTGAAGAACTGACCCCACCGACAAGCCTGATGAAGATAATGATGACTACGCTCCCACCTATTGCTTCATGGCAAAAGGTGAAAAGGTACTCAAATACACCTCCTCTAAATCTAGTGAAAATGAATCTGATGAGAATCTCAACCCCAGCTACTCTAAACTTGCTAAGATTGCTGTAAAACAACAAAGGGCTTTTGAAAAGGTTCAAGACATGCTAGACAAAAGTGATGATATGTTGGGTGAAGAAATGGATCGCACTAAAGCCCTGACTGAAAATCTTCAGAGACTTCAGTCTAGGTTTGATAACCTTCAAGGTCATCATAACACTCTCTTGTCTGATCATGAGAAACTTTCTTATGAATTTCTTCAAAGAAAGCAAGATCTTGAGAAGCTAAGAGTGAGTTATGAAGATCTTCAAAAGGAGCGTGATTCATTACTAGCTCAACAAATCAGCGCTTCTCAGGAAGAATTTGTTCCTCCATGCTTAAAGTGCATTGAACGTGAATCTGCTAATTCTTCACCTGAATGTTCAAATGCTTCAACTGTTACAAATTCTTCACCTGCCTCTGCTATCACTAATTCCTCATCTGAGGACATTGCTAGTATCATTGACGATGCAGGGCTGAAGGAATTGTACACGACAGGCATGTACAAAAGCCTCAAAGGGCATCAGATTCTTTGTGATGTGCTCAAAAAGCAGATCCTCAATAGAAACCCTAGGAAAGAGGGTATTGCCTTTGAGAGGAAACTTAATGCTGATGGAACATATTGGAAGCCTGAGAAGTACCCCAAAACCTCATGGGTTGCTGCAAAGGGACCTCCAGTTGATCCATCCAACTTATCTGGCTTTACATGTGAATCTCCTCATTCTTCTGATGAGTCATTTGACTCCAACTATAAACTGTTCAAAAATCAGAATGGTGAAGTATTTGCTAGATATGTTGGGACTAACTGCAGGAACGATTCCCCTATGAAGAAAATCTGGGTTCCCAAAAGTTATGTTGAAAGTCTTCAGGTAAATGTCCTCATGACACCACCTGTGAAGAACAGGAACCCCAGAGCAAACTCTTCATATGGACCAAATTCTTCATATGGATCCAAGTCCTCATACGGACAAAATTCCTCACGTGGATCAAATTCCTCAAATGGATCAAAGTCCTCATATGACTATCATCATGCTAACAGCTCTGTTTCGTAGGGTAGAGCTAAGGGCTATGAATATGCACAATATTCTTCAAACCATTATGTTCATAAGTCCTTGAAGAATTTCTCTGCTTATTCATATGCTTACCCTAACCCCTCGTATGTGAAACGAAATGGTTTGGCTTCTATGCCACCATTCTCGTATGGTGCTCGCAGAGTGATGAACTCTTTGCCACCCCTTCAGATGTGGGTGGTGAAGAAAAAGAACTAATCTCTTCTACAGGGTCAGGTCTCCAGACGTGTCTTAACGTCTGAAGAATTTGCTGGGGACCTGACAAAATTGGCTGAAAGGACGCAGGCGAATCATGATGAATAAACTTTCACACATCCTCCTACTGCTATATATGTTTACTGCTTGATGAAATTCATCTGATGAACTTGATATCATATTCTTCATTGATGAAGCATATGAGATTGTAAGTTACACTAATTCATCTGTAGGATGATCAACCCAAAACCACTGAATGGGTCCTCGATAGTGGATGTACAAATCACATGACTGGTGACAAGAATCTTTTGATGGATGCTCCCTTATCACCATCACATCTGAAGCACATCATCTTTGCTGACAAAGGCAAAAGTCAGGTATTGGGTCTTGGTAAGGTTGCGATCTCTAAGGATAAACACATGGACAAAGTCATGCTTGTTGAGTGCTTAGGATACAACCTCATGTCAGTCTCAATGCTTTGTGATCTTGATATGGTTGTTGTCTTTGGCAAGTATCGCTGTGTTGTGATTATGGAAGCTGACAATTCCAAAGTCTTCGAAGGCTTTAGGAGAGGAGATTTGTATATTGTTGATTTCTCCACAGGACCACAACCAGCCGTGTGTCTACTTGCAAAAGCTTCAGAAGGATGGCTATGGCATCGACGACTTGGTCACGCAGGCATGAGGAATTTGCACACGCTTGCGAAGAAGAAGCATGTCATTGGCATTGAGAATGTCAAATTCCTCAAGGATCACTTATGCGGAGCCTGTGAAGCTGGAAAAATGACCAAGGCCAAGCATCCAGCGAAGACTATTATGACCACTACTCGTCCATTCGAATTGCTTCACATGGACCACTTCGGACCTAATCATTACTCAGCAGTCACTAATGATGCATCTTATATGGTTTTGTCATTGTTGATGATTACTCTCGATATACATGGGTACACATTGTTACTTACAAACATGAAGTGCAGGAAGTCTTCAAACGTTTTTCCTCGAGGGCTTCAACCAACTTTGGTGTGAAGATCAAGCACATCAGAAGTGACAATGGAACTGAGTTCAAGAATTCCGTTCTTGATGACTATCTTAATGAACTTGGTATTACTCATGAGTTATCTGCTCCATATACTCCTCAGCAAAATGGCGTCGTGGAGCGCAAGAACATAACTCTTGTTGAGATGGCTCGCACTATGCTTGATGAATACAAAACGCCTCATCATTTTTGGATTGATGCAATTGATATTGCGTGCCACATCATCAACAGAGTATATCTTCACAAATTCTTCAAGAAGACGGCCTATGAACTCCTCACTGACAAGAAACCCAATGTGAGTTATTTCAAAGTCTTCGGTGCTAAATGTTGGATTAGAGATCCTCACCACAACTCTAAATTTGCACCGAAAGCACATGAAGGTTTTATGCTTGGTTACGGAAAGGATTCGCACACCTACAGAGTCTTCAACATTGTTCTTCACAAGATTATTGACACTATAGATGTGCGGTTCGATGAAACTAATGGCTCGCAAAGAGAGCACCTACCTTCTGTGTTAGATGAACCAGCACCTGAGGATTCTATCAAGTTCAAGGCAACTGAGGATGTCATTCCTACTAAAGAATTTGCTGAAGAATTCATTCGAGTTCATGAAGAACATCGAGCTGATACACCTGAAGAAAATGCTGAGGAAAATGGTGCTGAAGAAAATGCTGACCAAACTCCTCAGCGACAACCAGCTCATCCTCGCGTTGCAAAAGAAGTGCAAGTGGAGAAGATCATCGATGACATTAGAGCACCAGGTCCTCTCACACGCTCAAAAGCTTCACATTTATCTAACTTTTGTGGGCACTATGCTTTTGTCTCTATCACAGAGCCCACCAAGGTAGATGAAGCATTTTTGGACCCGGAGTGGATTCAGGCTATGCAAGAAGAATTACATCAGTTCGAGCTCAACAATGTCTGGGAACTGGTCAAACGTCCAGATCCTTGCAAGCATAATATCATTGGCACAAAGTGGATCTACCGCAACAAGCATGACAATGGCCTTGTGGTGAGGAATAAGGCACGACTGGTAGCTCAAGGCTACACACAGGTTGAAGGAATTGATTTCGATGAAACTTTTGCACCTGTTGCTAGACTTGAGGCTATTCGCATATTACTTGCTTATGCTAACCATCATGATATCATCTTATATCAAATGGATTTGAAAAGTGCATTCCTCAATGGTAAGCGTGAGGAAGAAGTATATGTTGCTCAACCCCCAGGTTTTGAATATCCAAAGAATCTTGACAAAGTCTTCAGACTTAATAAGGCCCTCTATGGCCTCAAGCAAGCCCCTCTGGCGTGGTATGATACATTGAAGGAATTCTTCATGAAGAATGGCTTCACACCCGGTTCACTCGACCCTACTCTCTTTACTAAATCTTATGATGGTGAACTGTTTGTGTGCCAAATATATGTTGATGATATTATCTTTGGCTATACTGACCAACGTTATAGTGATGAATTTGCCTATATGATGAGTGAAGAATATCAAATGTCTATGATGGGAGAGTTGAAATTCTTCTTAGGTCTTCAAATTCGTCAACAGCGCAATGGCATATTCATATCTCAGGAGAAATACCTCAAAGATGTACTGAGAAAATTCGGCATGCAAGATTGCAAAGGCGTCAAAATTCCTATGCCCACAAATGGCCATCTATGCACTGATGAAAATGGTATTGACTTCGATCACAAGGTATACCGCTCCATGATTGGTTCTTTATTGTACTTATGTGCATCTAGGCCAGATATAATGCTCAGTGTTTGCATGTGTGCCCGATTTCAAGCTGCACCGAAGGAATCACACCATAAGGCTATGAAGCATATTGTTCGATATCTAGCTCACACACCAACACTAGGATTATGGTACCCCAAGGGCTCTGCTTTTGATCTCATTGGATATTCTGACTCTGACTATGCTGGTGATCGTGTGGACCGCAAGTCAACATCTGGCACTTGTCATTTCCTCGGACGATCTTTGGTCTGTTGGTCCTCGAAGAAACAGAACTGCATATCACTGTCCACTACGGAAGCTGAATACATTACTGCTTGCTCTTGCTGTGCTCAACTGCTTTGGATGAAGCAAATACTCAAGGACTATGGCGTCAACGTGAAGAATGTGCCTCTCCTCTGCGACAATGAGAGTGCCATCAAGATTGCTCACAACCCAGTTCAGCACTCGAAGACAAAGCACATTCAGATTCGTCATCATTTTCTTCGTGATCATGTGTTGAAGGGCGACATCTCCATCGAGCACGTGAAGACTGAAGAACAGCTAGCTGATATCTTCACTAAGCCCTTGGATGAGAATAGATTTAGCAAGTTGCGGTGTGAGCTAAATATCTTAGAATCTTCGAATGTTCTTTGAAAAGGACACACATCCTAACACTTATGCAAAATTGATGACTTAGATGTGCAACACATGAAGAAATGTTTTTCTTCAATCAATGAAGAATAACACTCTAAGTGTGAAGAAATTAATGAAGAATTTGATTCTCAGAACCCTACGACAATTGTACGCGGTGTCTGAAATCATCATTCTTATACGGTGGGTCACGCCACCACAAAAAGTTGAAAATCTTCAATTTGAGTTTTTCCTCAGTTTTGAAATTCTTCAGTTTTTCAAATTCTTCAACTTTGCAAAATCTTCACTGTTTCCTTCGTTTTTCTTCATTGGCTATATATATATATGCGTTTATGTCCTCTACAACATTCACTTATAGCTATTTCTTCCAGTTGTTTTTTCTGCTAAGTGAATGTGATCGGACCCTTCCCCCTCTATGCTATACTCAACCCAATCTATTCACAAATTCTTCATGTGCGTTCTATTTGAAACTCGTTCAAAATCTTCACTGTGTCCTTGTCAGCTGAAGAAATTGCGAACGAAACTTTAAAACAAATCTTATCCAAATTTTCGGTTTTGCCGCTCAAACCGTTCCGCATCCCACGATGCATTATTTTACTCACCCACGATCGTACACGATCTCCACTACACAGTACGTGGGTGACACATGTCGTGAGAAGGAGAATGGTCAGGGGCAAGTTCGTCCTAAATCTTCGGGCAAACAGTTTTTCACTGCCTCTATAAATACCCCTCTCTCCATCCTCACTTCTTTTACTCTGCTCGACCTCTCTCTCCCGCTCGAGCTCCTCAAACCCTAGCGCCGCCGCTACTCCATCGTCGTCGGTGAGGAAGAGCTTCGCTGCCTCGACCTCGTCGCTGTCGTACTCACGCCGACCACGGAAATCTTCACTCCGCCGCCGCCGTAGCTGTCTTCCTCTACCAAGTTAGGGCGTGGAAGATCTGAACAGACGAGCTTCACATCTACAACACCCAGTTCGTCGTGTTCTTCATTTAGGGTAATTAAAAGTTACTTTTACTACCCTCATTGATCCAAATTTTACACTACAAAATCTTCAAAGGTGTTTATTCTTCAAATCTTCACACATATGAACACCTCACATCATATGATCTTGAACTGTTTCTCTAAGCAATCATTTTCTTCAAGATTCCCTAATTGTGTGGATCTTCGATCTGTCAACTCTGGAACCTAAGACAAGAACGCTTAGTGAAATTCCTCAAGGTTCATCTGGTCAAATTCCTCAAAACTTGTTTTTTTTAAAAACCTTCTCAGAACGCATATAACCTCTCCGAATTCCTCGCACCTGTACTCTGTTCACAGGTACTCATGTCTGCTGCTGAATCACTAGGTTCTCATCAACTTAACTCATTTGCAGCGTTCCTCGAAGAAAAATTGCATACTTCTTCAGAGAACTCAATTGTTCAAATTCCTCCACTGAAGAATATGGCAGACGGTAAGAAGCCGCAGAAAGGAGGAAAGAAACCTGAGGTTATGACTGCGTTTGAAATCCCTGAGGAAATTTATGCTGACTATTGCACACCTGATGAAGCAAAATTTGGCAAAGAAAACAAAAATCAGCGCAAGGTGCGCATTCAGAAGATTGAACGAAGATGGGCAAGGGAATGGAGGGAATACAGATATGTGACTCCAAAGTACATGAAGAAATTCGCCCTCAAACCTCCATGCCCAAGAGCTCCATTGGCACCTGGCCAAGTAGCTGATCCCACAAGCATCAAATGTGGTGAGGACTTTCCTGAAGAATGGGCTAAGCGCCAAGCTAAATTGGCAAGACAAGCCAAGGAGGCAGTGAAGAAATTCAATGAGGATTCTACCACTACTACTGCTACTGAGGCCTCGGTCAAACCGAGGAAATCCATGCCAAAGAAGCCTGCTCGTAAGCCAAGTGCTTCACCAACAGTGCTCTCACGGCAAATTCCTCACACTGCTACAGCTCCTTCAAAGTCCTCAGCTCCTGTGCATCTGGCTACATGTCAAAGGACTGCTGGTTTCTCGATTGCCTCTGGTATTTCAGCCAGTTCCTCAGCTGCACCAATTTCCTCATCAGGCCCCACACTGTTGAAGACCAAAGCAACAGCTGGACGAGGTCCTCGGCCAAGTCCAAAGAAGAAACAGGTCGCATTCCATGTGCCTTCTGATGATGAACTTGCAGAAATCATCAGAGACAGACAGGTGAAGGCCGCTAGAGCCAAAGGCACATCTGTGCCACTGCTTTTGGATCCAAGGAAAATCCTCGATTATATTGATCTCTGGCACAAGGATCCAAACACCCCAATGCCTGATTTTCATCTGACCCCTGGACAAAGTCATATGTTGACCCATTTCATCACTGAAGAGAAATGGAAGTTTGAAAAGGCAAGAGAGATCTGGAAAGCTCAATACAGAAAGGAGAAGCTCCTGAAGAAAAACGTTGTCAGAATGACACCTGAGGAACTTCTCCAAGCTCAGTCTAAAATTCAAGCCCTCAGCAAAGACTTTGATGCTTATTATGCTGATTGGCAAGGAGTCAAAGTCAGATTCATCAACCTGACGAAGAAATTCACCAATGTTGCTGCCCCAATGCAACATGAAATTCCTCAGGCTGGAGCCTCAGCTCAGCCGACTGAAGAACATGCCAGCACCGCTGATGAAGTTTAGGCTGCTGATGAACATGCTCGTTCCAGGGCTGGTGAAGAAATTCCAGCCGCTGAAGAAATTGCCAGGGCATCCACTAGTGGTGCGCCTGAAGAAACTAAAGAGATCGGAGCAACTGCATCAGTTGCGCCTGAAGAAAATGAACCAGATTCCTCAGCTCCTCCGCCCACACCAACTCCAATTCTTCCATCTGCTTCTGATGTGAAGAAGACCAAGGCTGCAGAGCGAGCTGCAGTGAAGAAAAGGAAGGCATCAGCTGCGTCAAACTCTTCGGCTACGAAGAAAATGAGGCCAATGACCAGCTCACTCAAAAATCCAATTGATGTTGTTCCGATTTCCTCCATGCCATCAAAGGACCTTGTTCCTTTTGGAGAAGACTATGAGATCCCAAGCGGATCTGATGAAGAAAATCATTCTGCTGCTTCGTTAGAGCAGATTGATGAAGAAATTGAAGTGGAAGCAATCCCTTCAACCCCAATCATTTCCTCGCCTATGCCTCAGTTCACAGCTGAAGAGGCCGGTGTTGAGGAACTTGAAGAAGATGTGGATATTGGAAGCACAACGCCAGTGATGAACGATGACATTTGGGAAAGTCAGCATCCAAATTCTCCACTCTTCACCCCAATCCAACAGATACCTCAGTCCCCTGCTCCAACTATTCAAATGGGCTTTGAAGAAACTCATCCCACTTCATCTGTCCATGAAGAAATTCCAGCCACTAGTGCTGATGAACCTGCTGATGCTGATCCTCAGACTGCACCTGTTGAGGAACAAGAAATTCCTCAGCCTGAAGAACCTGAGCTCGCGATTCCTGAGGTGGTGATGCAACTCACTGACACCCCTCTTCCAAAGCAAAAGAATCCGTTCTCAAGCAAACAGAAGTTCAAGGCTGAAGATTTCTTTGCCGAGCACGTATTCTTCACTGATTATAATCCATATGATTCTGCTCGCATAAGGAAGAGGCGTTTCTGGACTGCCAGCCAAGCCAATTTCTATTCCTCAGTGCTCTTCAACAAAGACAAAGTCTTCAATCATGCACATATTCCTCATGTGGACATGGAGTCTCTGCCTGGCTTTGAGCCAGTCCTTAGTGTTCTTCACGACGCAGGACTTCTGAATTTCTGCATTGATATCTGTGACTGGAATGAAGAACTCATTCTTCAATTCTATGCAACTCTGCACATCACCGGAGACGCTGAAGACGTGAACTCATGGGTATTAGACTGGATGTCTGAAAATACTCACTACAAGGCACCAGCAACTGAATTGCTTCGTGCTCTACCACTCAGTCCTCCACTTGATGATGCTCGTTGTATCTACAACGAACCAGAACTTTCAAATCACTATATGCAAGTGTTGATGAAGCCTTTGAAGCCAAGGCAGGCCCCAAGAACCAAATTCCTCGTCAAGGAATTATTGTATGTGCCTCGGACTGTCTATCGAATTCCGACGAAGACAATGAGTCCTATCAAAGGCCACGACTCAAATGATGAAGAAGTCGTTGGCATCATGAAGAATATGCTTTTCAACATCATTCATGGCGTTCCCGTCAACTTCCATGATTTCTTGATGAGGACTCTGGCCAATATTGCTATGTCACCATTCTAGCTGAAGCCCTATGCTCCTTGGATTATGAGATTCATCAGAGCAAGATCTTCACTGAATTACAAAGCTGACACTCTGAACCACGGTAGCTACTTGCCTCCCATTGAAGTCCTCAAACGGACAGTTTCATCAGCTGATGATAAAGGCAAGGCCGCTGCTGTGATCGATGAAGGCATTCGTCCATTGGATGGTCAATTTCGCAAGGCTGCATCTTACTCTACCAATGACGATTCTGCCACACATGACTCTGCCGCAAATACCTCAGCCAAGCAAAATCCTCAAGCCACAGCACCCAGGGTGATGACTGACCGTGAGTTACTCCTCAGTCTTCATCAGAAGGTTGATCGCAATCACAAATGGGTAAAGCGTCAGTTTGGTGCACTTCTTCACAATATGACCTCATAACACAATGCAGTGAAGAAGAACCAATACTACCTTCATGACACCTTCAACCGCACCTGGGCTGTCCTCACTCATGTCTATAGCGCTGAAGAACTGAAGACTATGGGTCTCAAGGAAGAATTTGACTGGTCTGCACCTCCTCCGAAGAAATTCAAGAGGGTCAAAATTCCTCCACTGGTGGCCAGCTCTTATTCTTCATCGCGTGACACTGATGAGTATGAAGATTTGGACGACACTGCGGCAGGCCCTGCTACAACAAACAACCCCGACAACGCTGGCGCTCCTCCATCGACTTGAAATTCTTCAGGGGCGTTAGTCCTCAGTTTCAATCCTTTTGGTCATTTGATGACAAAGGGGGAGAAATCTGAGTTAGTCTTCAAGCGGGTCTATATTAAGGGCATTTTTAAGTTACAACTCTCGTTCTTCTGAAACTTTTATTTGGATCGAGTTGTAATCTTAAACCCGATGGTGCGCTGATACTTTTGTTGCATTATGCTTTGCATGCTTATTCCTCGTTAATGACATTGCACGCATGCTGAATCTCATCAGGCACCATCTTTCATCATGCATTTCAAATTGTTCATACTATATATCAAATGCGTGTATGAATTACAAGATATAGGGGGAGATCTCCATGATTCAACTCTTCAAATGTGCATTGCCTCAAAAGCAAATTCCTCACTATGCACATCTTCAGGGGGAGTTCTTCTATATCTTGTAATCAAATTGCTCAATATTAGTGTATACACTTCATATGTTTATCCCCGTTGAAAACTTAACCTATGTTGTCATCAATCACCAAAAAGGGGGAGATTGTAAGTGCATCTAGTGCCCCTTAGTGATTTTGGTGTATTGAAGACTTATAGGTTAAGGGACTAATGCATTTGTGAGTGTACACAGGTCTATAAGTCTATGAGGAGTTTGATATTTACAGAGAAAGTCGACCCCTAAAAATGAAGTTCTAGAACTGAAGACTTTGATATTCTGAAGACTTTCTGAAGACTTTGAAAGTGAAGAAATTGGTGTGACCTTGAAGACTTGGTATTCATTTGTGGAACATGAAGCGTGAAGACTTTTGTTTTCGTAGTTTCATTTTCTCTTTCTTGAGTCATAGGAAACACCGTACTGTTAAAGGGGGTCGAGGAAATACTAAGGAAAAATTTCCAAGTGATGCTCAACTCAAAATCCTACACCTACCAATCCCTTCGAGTGAAGCCTTTGGAAATCTCATACAGTTCAGTCACTTTCTTCAGTGACAGAGACGAAGTTCTTCTGGTCGCTGATGAATTTGTTCTGACTAAGGAGTTAGGAATTCGTCAGTGCGAATTACCTACACAATGAGGAACATGATAGCCCTGAGGAATTTGAGAGTCAAATTTCCGACCGTTGCTGTGCTGCACGCCAGCTGTCCCAAAATATCTTATCCACCTAACGGTCATATCATTGTCGGGCTGCTCCCTAGGCTATAAATAGCCGCCCCCTACAACCACTAGCTGGTTGGCTGCTCCGAGAGAACTTGACACTTGTCATTTGAGAGCAACCCATCCTCCGAGGACTTTGAGCGAAAATCATCAAGTGAGGAAAACCCAAAACCAAACCCCTACAAACCCAAAGTGATTGAGCATCACTGAAGAAATTGATCCTGCGTGGATCCGACGCTTGTTACCTTTGAAGACTGTGCTTCTTCCAGACGGTTAGGCGTCAAGGTCTAGAGCATCCAAGAGGAATTGTGGATCGCCGAGTGACCAAGTCTGTGAAGGTTTGGATGTCGCCTGAAGACTTACCACGAGTGATTGGACGAGATCTGTGTGATCTTAGTTCAAGGAGAATACGGTGAGGACTGGGTGTCCTGAGCTGCGTGCTCAGCGACTGGGTGTCCGGGACTGTGCGTCCTCGAGTTTAAATACTCAGCCGCTCCAACCAGACGTACAACTGAGACAACAATTAGAACTGGTCTACCAAATCATTGTCTTCAGCAACCTAACTGGTTCTATTTCCTCAACCCTTTCATTTCCTCATTACTGTGTTGAGTGTTTGTTCATATCTGTGTTTGAAGACTTTGACTGAAGACTTTCTCAATTTCCTCAGTTCAATTTCTTCAGTCTGTATGTCTTCATCTTGTGTTATCCTGTGATTACGCTTTCTGTACTCTGTGCTAGTCTTCATTACATCATGATGACCATGCTTGTATTCTGTTATGCTTACTTCTGAGTACTTATTCCGCTGCTAATAGTTCTTCTCTAAGGAATTTCCTCACCGGCAAATTCCTCAGTGAAGAATTCATAAAAATCGCCTATTCACCCCCCTCTAGTCGACATAACGCACTTTCATGTCTGTCCAGGACGCCGCCTATTCCATGATAACTATCATTCAAGCTGGGCATGCATCGCTTCAGGACACTGAGTTCTGCTACATGCCAACAACACTTCCTGGTCAGGAGGGTTACTACACTGTTCTTTACACTGACGCTAATCATGAGGAGCCGCGCCTTCGGACTACCACATAGATGCTGGAGGAAAGGGAACGTGAGGTCCATGCCCTCCGGATGGGGCTTTACAACACTTGAGCTAACCACTAGACCACTCTGACACGGCTCGCACCCGCCGTGCAGACTGGGTATCTTGATATGCGGGATTTGTACCTTGTACGGACTCGTCTGCTAGCCCATATGGACTATCCTGATGTTGGAGGCATTACACCTACACGTTGGTGTTGTTTGCCACCAGTCGTGGGACCAAGGCCTCATCCATGTCCTTATGGTCCACAAGCCCCACACGACCGGGAGTTCCCAGATCCTCATGTTCCACTTCCAGGCTACGGGGGTAATCTTTATGAAGACTACTACGGAGACACAGACAACTGAGCTAGATCGTGGCAGTAGTAGTATTATAATAGTTGTATTTCCACAATCCCGCGTGTCTTGTGGAACATGACTTAGTGTGTACCGAGTTCTAGAGGCGTAGATACATAATATATAGGAGCTTGGAATGCATCCAATGAGATGTATCGTCCTTTCACTGCAGTTGTACTTTAGCCTGGGCTTGTACTAAACTATGTATGGTGTGTATGACCGATGGTATATATATGGCGGTTTCTATATTACCATGTCGTACAGATGAACATCTCTACATGCCATGTCATCCATTACATTCTGCACTCCCATGTCAGAGTTTTGCCATCCTTGTCTAAACTGTTGCTTAGTTTTCCTAGGATGGTCAACACCCGAAGCACCCCTGCTGTCAAGGAGCAGGGTGAAGCCAGTGGGGTTAGGGATGGGAATCTGCCTCATCCACCTTCCTTGGCTGAAGTCATGTTGGAGGTAGAAAGGACAGAACGCGAGACCAACCGACTGCTGGAACGCATTGAGCAGAACACTGCACATCACCAAAGGAATGACTTGGTGCCTCTCAATGACTTCATCAAGTTGTACCCACCAACCGTCCATCATTCCATCGAGCCCCTCGATGCGGATGATTGGCTTCGTAGCATCACCCATAAGCTATGTTCTGCCCACGTAGCCGAAGCTGATAAGGTCACTTACGCTGCTTATCACCTTGAGGGCCCCGCCAACCTTTGGTGGGAAAACTATGAGGCTATGTGCCTAGCTAGCTAGGATACCACTTGGGCAGATTTCAGTGAGGCTTTTCGTGAGCACCACATCCCGGAAGGTCTTATGGATCGCAAGAGGGAGGAGGTTTGCAACTTCACCCAGGGCAAGCTGACCGTGGATGCCTATAGCCGAGAGTTTGGAAACCTAGCATGCTATGCTCCTGAAGAAGTGTCCACCAACGCCAAGAAGCAGGCGAGGTTCCGCAAGGGACTCAGCCCCGAGCTTCGCCATGATCTCCGTCTGCATGAGTGCACCTCTTTCCAGAAGCTAGTGAACAAGGCTATCACTACTAAGACAGGCTAGACTGACTATGAAGCTACACGCAAGCACTCCCGTGATACTGGTTCCTCATCCGGTTCTGGCTCTCAAAAGTGCCGGGTGTTGGTGCCAAACACAGCTCTGCCACCCAGATCCACTCCAAGGCCATCCTATGAGGCGTCTCGTCCAACCCAGCAGTATGCACATCCTACGGCCTATGGTGGATCAGCCGCCAATGCTGCTCCACACACCAACACCATGACATGCTTCCAGTGCGGAGAGCCTGGTAACTACATGCGAGAGTGTCCCCAGGGCAACAACCCCAACCAGTCCATAAAGTCCGTTGGCTGTGGCAAGCCAGCGGGGAAGGTGTATTATGCCAAGCCAGCCACTAATGCACGTGGCCATGTGAACTTTGTCTCAGGTGAGGAGGCTCAGGATGATCTCAACGTCGTTCTTGGTACACTCCTCGTTAACTCCCATCTGACATCTGTTCTTTTTGATACTGGAGCATCTCATCCATTCATTTCTAAGAGCCATGTTCAATTGCACAACAACGCATTTTGTGACATGCGCACTTCCATGTTAATTCAAACCCCGGGATCAAAATGGCAAACTTCTAGATTAAGCCATGGGAATGAAATTCATGTCGATAGACTCGTTTTCCTTGCATCTTTGATAGCTCTCAAGTCCTCAGACATAAATATCATCTTAGGTATGGACTGGATGACAGCCCATCATGCTAAAATTGATTGTTACTCTAGGACTATTGAACTTACACATCCATCGGGCAAGGTAGTCAATGTCTTGACCCGAATGTCTGAGCATTAGCTCTACTCTCTCAATGCCAGTCCTCTGCGAAACCTCGAAGATATTCCGGTTGCTGTAACTTTCCAGATGTTTTCCCAGAAGAACTGCCAGGTGTTCCACCTGCCAGGGATGTCGATTTCGTGATAGATCTTGTACTAGGAACTGTCCCAGTCCTAGGAGACCTTACAAGATGGCACCCATAGAATTAGCTGAGCTTAAGAAACAACTCGATGAGTCCTTGAAAAAGGGTTTCATCTGTCCTATTTCTTCTCCATGGGCTTGTCCCGTCCTCTTCGTCAAGAAGAATTGTGGTACGGATTGGATGGTTGTAGATTATCGACCCGTCAATTTGGCCACCATAAAGAACAAGTATCCGCTCCCCAGGATCAACGATCTGTATGACCAGGTCGCAGGATCCTCAGTCTTTTCCAAAATGGATTTGAGGTTGGGCTACCATCAAATCAAAATCAAGAACATGGACATTCCCAAAGCGGCCTTTGTTACTCGTTATGGCCAATACGAGTACACCGTCATGTCCTTCGGTTTAACCAATGCCCCAGCCACCTTCTCTCGGTTAATGAACTCGATATTCATGGAGTACTTGGATAAATTCGTCGTGGTTTACCTCAATGATATACTCATCTACTCCAAGAATGAGGAATAACATGCTGAGCATCTAAGGCTGGTATTGACGAAACTTTGAGAGCATCGCCTTTATGCCAAATTCTCTATATGTGAATTCTGGTTACCAGAAGTGACCTACCTAGGCCATGTAATATCTGGTAAAGGTATTGCTATCAATCCCGAGCGAGTTCAGGCCATTCTTAATTGGACTCGACCTAAAACGATGAAGCAAGTTTGGAGTTTCCTTGGCTTAGCGAGCTACTGCCGTCACTTCATCGAGAACTCCTCCAAGGTTGCTAAACGTCTAACTGAACTCCTCAAGAAAGATAAAAAGTTCGAGTGGACCCCACAATGCGAGTACAGTTTTCAGGATTTGAAAAGACTCCTGACATATGCTCCCGTACTGGTACCACCAAATTTTTCCAAGGACTTTGTTATCTATTGCAATGCCTCGCGACAAGGATTAGGTTGCATACTCATGCAAGATCTTCATGTAATTGCCTATGCTTCACGGCAGTTGCATCCACATGAGGAAAACTATCCCACCCATGATCTAGAGCTTACATTTGTAGCCCATGCACTCAAAACTTGGCGACATTACCTTCTTGGTAATCGTTGTGAAATCTTCACCGATCACCAAAGTCTGAAATACATCTTCACCCAACCGGATTTGAATCTCAGGCAAAGATGTTTTGTCGAGTTGATCATGGATTATGACTTAGGAATAACTTACAGCCCGATAAAAGCCAATGTCATGTATGATGCACTAAGGCGTAAATCTTATTATAACAACCTGATGTTACAACAAATTCAACCACTTATCCATGATGAATTTTGGAAGCTTAACCTTCACATTGTTCCTCAAGGATTCATATCTACCTTGGTGGCGAAACCTACCCTTACGGATCAGATCATCAAAGCTCAGAAGGTAGATCTGGGAATCTCCTGTATCAAGAGAAACATCAAGAAAGGAGTTGCAGATTGTTTCTCCGTGGATGATCAAGGTGTCATGTATTTTGGAAATCGCTTAGTGGTTCCCAAGGTACGAAACTTGAGGCGATTGATCCTTAAGGAAGCTCATGAATCTCCTATCACAATTCATCACGGTAGTACTAAGATGTATCAGGACCTACACCAGAGATTCTGGTGGACTAGGATGAAGAGAGAAATTGCTCAATACGTTGCTAGTTGCGATGTTTGTCGTCGCGTTAAAGCAGAGCATCAACGGACGGCCTGCTGGCACCCTTCAACCCTTAGCTATTCCTGAATGGAAATGTGATAAAATTGGTATGGATTTCATCATCAGATTTACCAGGACCAAGAGAGGGAATAATGCTATCTTCATTGTCATCGGTCGTCTTTCCAAATTAGCCTATTTCCTGCCTATTCGAGAGAGTATAACCGCTAGCCAGCTAGCAGATTTGTATATGTCTTGAATAGTGTCTCTTCATGGTGTTCCATTGGAGATTAACTCAGACCGTGGAAGTCTCTTCACCTCTTGATTCTAGGAAATTTCCCAAAATGCTATGGGGACTCGTGTCTCCTTTAGCACCACCTTCCACCCTCAATCAAGTGGTCAAGTAGAACGCGTCAATCAAATTCTGGAAGATAGGCTCCGAGCTTCTGTTATCTCATTCGGAATGGATTGGGAGAAATGCCTTCCATTTGCCGAATTTGCTTAAAACAAGAGCTATCAATCTAGCTTGGGCAAAGCTCCTTTTGAAGTTCTCTATGGACGAAGGTGTCGAACGCCTCTTAACTGGTTAGAAACCGGGGAAAGACAATTCTTTGTTCCGGATATGATCCAGGAAGCAGGAGAGAACAAATCGCATTAGTCGTGAAAAGTTGAAAACAACCCAATCTCGTCAAAAAAGAGCCAATATGATCATAAACATAAGGCCATGACTTATGAAGTCGGCGAGAAGGCTTACCTTCGGGTTATTCCTCTGAAGGGAACCCATCGATTCGGTATCAAGGGTAAATTGGCTCCTTGCTACATTGGTCCCTTTCGCATTCTTGCCAAACGAGGAGAATTTGCCTACCAATTGGAACTACCTGTGCATCTTTCTAGAGTTCATGATGTCTTCCACGTTTCTCAACTCAGGCGTTGCTTCTCGGATCCTATCCGGGGAGTGGACCACGAAATGCTTGATCTCCAAGATAATCTCACATATCAGGAATATCCCGTTAGTATCCCTGATCAAGCCGAGCATACCAGTCGACGCCATAATATCAAGTTTCTCAAGGTTCAATGGTCACACCATTCTGAGAAAGAAGCTACTTGGGAAAAGGAGGACCGTCTTCGACTTGAGTATCCCACCTTCTTCCCGACGGACCCTAAATCTCGAGACAAGATTTTTCTGAGTGGGGGTGAGTTGTCACAACCCTAGTCAGTGCATGCATTAGAGTGATTGCATCATGTTTAAATTTATCAAAAAATTGAAATGGGTATGACAGAAACTCCGGCACCACTTAATCCAACTAGGGTTACTAAAATACTTCTTCAATGAACCTGAAATGCCCTTCAAAAATGTTCATCATCTTTGCCTTGGTCTAGAACCTATGCCAAAAATGGTTCACATTTTTGTAGGTCAACTAGGATCACTGAAATAAATCATATTTTATTTGCATTTGGGCATCCAAATTATATAAATTATTCTAGATGCCCAAATAATCATGAAATGAACTGTTGGCTGTTGGAAATATTCCAAATAGTTCCTCCAAGCAGTTTCATGATTTTTGAAAATGTTTTAGTATTTTTAATAAATCCCAACAGTTACAGAATAAAAGAAAATAGAAAGAAAAGGGAAAGAGTGACTTACCTGGCAACTTACCTGGCAGCCTAATGGCCGGCCCAACACTGTGATGGCCCGTGCCAGCCACCTGCTTCTTCCCGCCAGGTAGGCAGGAAGGTGAGCGCCCGCACGCACCGAGCTCGCTACGCCTCCACCTGCTTGCCGTCGAGCCGTTTCGACGCGTGGATGACCTCGTGCTTGTTGCCCCGACCTCGCTGACACCTCATTTTCCCCTGCTCCTCTCCCTCGCTCTCCCCGCCATGGCCGCCGCACCCGCACCCACGCTGCCGACGTAACCGCTGCCATCGTTGCCCCCTCGTCGCCCCGCCGTGTCCAGGAGCTTCGCCATTGTCCACTTCCTTGAGCAGACCGAGCCCCAAGCACTCGCTCGCCCCGGAGTCACCGCACCGAGCTCGCTCCGCTCCGCCATGGCCAGAGATCCCGTTCACCGCCCCGACCGCTCCAGCTCCTCCCCGACCCTGCTGACCCTTATGTCGTGACTGATGTGAGCTTCCGCTCCTCCTCCCCCTCTCCATTCTTGTTGCCGTGCACTGCATGCACTGCACCAAGCTCACCCGCATGCGCCACCGCCTGAGCTCGCCGCCGACGTGGCTCCAGCCATGCAACGGTTACACTCACTTGTCCACTGGGCTCACTGCACCGCGTAGAGCACATAGGTGCTAACCTCACGCCTGCATGCTCACCGTAGCAACGATCTCAAGCTCGCCCAAGCTCCGACAGTCGCCAAACTCATCGCCGACGTCATTTCCAGCATTCCCGAGCCCAACCACCACCACCACTCGACGTGGCTTGATCCCAGCTGCAAGTAGATGGGCTCCACCGCTTGTTTTGTCGTGGGAGCGCGACACCTGCGCCCTCCGCCGCATCTGGTCATCACCGGTGGCTAAACGCCAGCGATTTGACTCAGTTTGACCAGGGATTTGACCCCCCTGGGTCGCTGACATGTGGGCCCCGCCCCTAGTCAAACCTAGATTAGCAACTAACCGAATTCTAATTAGTTAGTTAACTAACTGAGTCACTGACCACTAGGCCCCACTGGTCAGGTTTGACCTGGACCGCCCTGTTGACCTGCTGACACAGTGCTGACGCAATGCTGACGCAGTAAAGACTTTTCTGGATTTAAACTTATTCAAAAAATTCCAGAAATTAGTATAAACTTCAAAAAAAAATATAAATTAATCTGTAACTCCAAATGAAAAGATTTATATATGAAAAATGATCCGAGAAATCCAATCTATCCATCTGTCCTGGTTTCATGCATGTTTAAACAACTTAACCTTGGTGTTTAGATCAAAACATGATAAAGCACCAATTGAATTCGTAGTTTGAGTTTGAATTTGAACCTTTGGTTCATAATGACTCAAACCCATTTGTTTGTAGATGCATTATCCCAACACACTCATTTTGCCATGTCATATGCAAGCATCATATTACTGCATATCGACATGTATTGATTGTGTTACCGGTGTGTTCTCTGCGGTAGGTTCTGCTCCTGAGGATATCCTTGAGTATCAAACAGAGGGACAATACCCCTTGCTACGTCTTGAGCTTGCGTTGGTTTTCCTCGAAGAGGAGAGGGTGATGCAGCAAAGTGTAGCGTAAGTATTTCCCTTAGTTTTGAGAACCAAGGTATCAATCCAGTAGGAGGCTCCTCAAAAGTCCCACGCACCTACACAAACAAAGCGAGAACTCGCAACCAACGCAATAAAGGGGTTGTCAATCCCTTCACGGCCACTTGCGAAAGTGAGATCTAATAAAGATAGTATGATTAGATAAATATATTTTTGGTATTTTATAATATAGATGCGAAAAGTAAAGATGCAAATAAAGTAGATGGAAAGCAAATATGATAAGAGATAGACCCGGGGGCCATAGGTTTCACTAGAGGCTTCTCTCAAGATAGCATAAGTATTACGGTGGGTGAACAAATTACTGTCGAGCAATTGATAGAAAAGCGCATAGTTATGAGATTATCTAGGCATGATCATGTATATAGGCATCATGTCCATAACAAGTAGACCGACTCCTGCCTGCATCTACTACTATTACTCCACACATCGACCGCTATCCAGCATGCATCTAGAGTATTAAGTTCATAAGAACGGAGTAACGCATTAAGCAAGATGACATGATGTAGAGGGATAAACACATGCAATATGATATAAACCCCATCTTGTTATCCTCGATGGCAACAATACAATACGTGTCCTGCAACCCTTTCTGTCACTGGGTAAGAACACCGCAAGATTGAACCCAAAGCTAAGCACTTCTCCCATTGCAAGAAAGACCAATCTAGTAGGCCAAACCAAACTGATAATTCGAAGAGACTTGCAAAGATAACTAAATCATACATAAAAGAATTCAGAGAAGATTCAAATATTATTCATAGATAAACTTGATCATAAACCGACAATTCATCGGATCTCGACAAACACACCGCAAAAATAGTTTACATCGAATAGATCTCCACAGGAGAGGGGGAGAACATTGTATTGAGATCCAAAAGGAGAGAAGAAGCCATCTAGCTAATAACTATGGGCTCGTAGGTCTGTGGTAAACTACTCACAACTCATCGGAGGGGCAAGGATGTTGATGTAGAGGCCCTCCATGGTTGCTTCCCCCTCCGGCAGAGTGCCGGCAAGGGCTCCAAGATGGGATCTCACGGATATAGAAGGTTACAACGGTGGAAATTGTGTTTCGTGGTGCTCCTCGATGTTTTCGGGGTACGTAAGCATATATAGGAGGAAGAAGTACATCGGTGGCCACCCGAGGGGCCCACGAGACAGGGGGGCGCGCCCTATAGGGGGGGGCGCCCTCCTATCTCGTGGGGCCCTCAGAGGCTTCTTGACTTGCACTCCAAGCTCTCCGGATCAGATTTGTTCCAAAAATAACGCTCCTGAAGTTTCATTCCGTTTGGACTCCGTTTGATATTCCTTTTCTTCGAAATATTGAAATAGGCAAAAAAACAGCAATATGGGATGGGCCTCCGGTTAGTAGGTTAGTCCCAAAAATGATATAAATGTGTAAAATAAATCCCATAAACATCCAAAAGGGGTAATATAATAACATGGAACAATAAAAAATTATAGATACGTTGGACACGTATCAAGCATCCCCAAGCTTAATTCATGCTCGTCCTCGAGTAGGTAAATGATAAAAAAAGAAATTTTTGATGTGGAATGCTACCTAGCATAATTCATAATGTAATTTCCTTTGTTGTGGCATGAATGTTCAGATCCAAATGAATACAAAATAAAAGTTCATATTGATATAAGAAATAGTAATACTTGAAGCATACTAATCAAAGTAATCATGTCTTCTCAAAATAACATGGCTAAAGAAAGTTATCCATACAAAATCATATAGTCTGGCTATGCTCTATCTTCATCACACAAAGTATTTAATCATGCACAACCCCGATGACAAGCCAAGCAATTGTTTCATACTTTAATAATCTCAAACTTTTTCATCTTTCATGCAATACATGAGCATGAGCCATGGACATAGCACTATATGTGGAATAGAATGGTGGTTGTGGAGAAGACAAAAAGGAGAAGATAGTCTCACATCAACTAGGCATATCAACGGGCTATGGAGATGCCCACTAATAGATATCAATGTGAGTGAGTAGGGATTGCCATGCAACGAATGCACTAGAGCTATAAATATATGAAAGCTCAATAAAAGAAACTAAGTGGGGTGCATCCAACTTGCTCGCTCACGAAGACCTATGGAACTTTGAGGAAGCCCATCATTGGAATATACAAGCCAAGTTCTATAATGAATAATTCCCTCTAGTATATGAAAGTGACAACATATGAGACTCTCTATCATGAAGATCATGGTGCTATTTTGAAGCACAAGTGTGGAAAAAGAGATAGTAGCATTGTCCCTTCTCTCTTTTTCTCTCATTTTATTTTTTTCTTTCTCCTTTTTTTTCTTTGGCCTTCTTTTTTTTCTTTTGGCCTTTCTTTTTCCCCATTTTTTTCTTTTTGTAAAGTCCGAAGTCTCATCCCGACTTGTGGGGGAATCATAGTCTTCATCATCCTTTCCTCACTAGGACAATGCTCTAATAATGAAGATCATCACACTTTTATGGATTTACAACTCAAAGCTAGAACAAGATATGACTCTATATGAATGCCTTCGGCGGTGTACCAGGATATGCAATGAATCAAGAGCGACATGTATGAAAATTATGAAGGTGGCGTTTCCACAAATACAATGTCAACTACATGATCATGCCAAAAGCAATATGACAAAAAGTAATGTGTGTCATATGAACGGAACGGTGGAAAATTGCATGGCAATATATCTCGGAATGGCTATGGAAATGCCATAATAGGTAGGTATGGTGGCTGTTTTGAGGAAGGTAAATGGTGGGTGTATGGTACCGGCGAAAGTTGCGCGGTACAAGAGAGGCTAGCAATGGTGGAAGGGTGAAAGAGTGCGTATAATCCATGGACTCAACATTAATCAAAAGAACTCATATACTTGTTGCAAAAATTTAGAAGTCAGCAAAAACCAAAGTACTGCGCGCATGCTCCTAGGGGGATAGATTGGTAGGAAAAGACCATCGTTCGTCCCCGACCGCCACTCATAAGGAAGACAATCAATAAATAAAATTGTGCTCCAACTTCATCACAAAGCGGCTCACCGTACGTGCATGCTACAGGAATCACAAACTTCAACACAAGCATTCTTTAAATTCATAATCACCCAACTAGCATGACTTTAATATCACTACCTCCATATCTCAAAACAATTATCAAGCATCAAATTTATCATATCATCCAATTCACTTTCTATGATAGTTTTTATTATACCCAACTTGGATGCTCATCATTCTAGGACCAACTTTATGATCATAGCAAATACCATGCTGTTCTAAAAGACTCTCAAAATGATATAAGTGAAGCATAAGAGACTAGCTATTTCTTCAAAATTAAGACACCACCGTGCTCTAAAAGATATAAGTGAAGCACTAGAGCAAAAACTATCAAGCTCAAAAGATATAAGTGAAGCACATAGAGTATTCTAGCAAATTCTAATCAAATAGGATTCTACCAAAAGGTGTGCACAACAAGTATGATTGTGGTAAACTAAAAAGTAAAGACTAATATAATACACGACGCTCCAAGGAAAACACATATCATGCGGCGAATAAAAATATAGCTCCAAGTAAAGTTACTAATGAACGAAGACGAAAGAGGGAATGCCTTCCCGGGGCATCCCCAAGCTTAGGATTTTGGCTATTCTTGAATATCTTGGGGTGCCATGGGCATCCCCAAGCTTAGGCTCTTGCCACCATTTATTCCATAGTCCAAGCTTTACCCAAAACTTGAAAACTTCACAACACAAAACTCAACAGGAAATCTTATAAGCTCCGTTAGTGAAAGAAAACAAAACCACCACATAAGGTACTGCAATGAACTCATTATTTATTTATATTGGTGTTAAAACTACTGTATTCCAACTTCTTTATGGTTTATAAACTAATTTACTAGCCATAGATGCATTGAAATAAGCAAACAACACACGAAAAACAGAATCTGTCAAAAACAGAACAGTCTGTAGCAATCTGTAACTAACACAAACTTCGGGAACTGTAAAAATCCTACCAAAATAGGAAGTCCTGTAAAATTTGTTTATTGAACAGAAGAAAGAGGAATCAACACAAAAGCACGTTCCTGTGATTTAATAAAATTATATTCGTCCGTGCAAAGTTTCCGTTTTTCAGCAGAATCAAATCAACTATCATCATAGGTTATCCTATAGGTTCTACTTGGAACAAACACTAATTAAAAGATAAAAACACATATATCCAGAAGGTAGATGCAAGATTTATTACTAAATAGGAGCAAAAAATTACAAAAAAAAATTGGATTGCCTCCCAACTAGCGCTATCGTTTAACGGCCCTAGCTAGGCATAAAAACAAAGATAGATCTAACGAGTGCCATGTTTGGCACTAAATTCATAAGTAGCACGCATGATAGATTCATAAGGTAATTTGCCTTTCTTTCTTGGAAAGTGCTCCATGCCTTTCTTTAATGGAAATTGGAATCTAATGTTCCCTTCCTTCATATCAATAATCGCACCAACTGTTCTAAGGAAAGGTCTACCAAGAATAATAGGGCAAGAAAGATTGCAATCTATATTAGGAACGATAAAATCTACGGGCACCAAATTTCTATTTGCAATGATAAGAACATCATTGATCCTTCCCATAGGCTTTTTAATGGTGGAATCCGCAATGTGCAAATTTAAAGAGCAATCATCAAGATCATGGAAACCTAGAATATCACATAGGGTTTTCGGAATCGTGGAAACACTAGCACCCAAATCACACAAAGCAAAACACTCATAATCTTTAATTCTAATCTTTATAGTAGGTTCCCACTCATCATTAAGTTTTCTAGGTATAGAAACTTCCAAATTAAGTTTTTCATCATAAGATTGCATCAAGGCATCAACAATATGTTTGGTAAAAGCTTTATTTTGACTATAAGCGTGATGAGAATTAACAACGGATTGCAACAAGGAAATACAACCTTTTAAAGAGAAATTATCATAATCAAATTCCTTGAAATCCGAGAAAGTAAGTTCAATATTATTAGAAGTAGAGGATTCTCCAATCTCACTTTTACCAATTTTTGCATCAAGATCTAAAGACTCCGAATTTTTGGGACGCCTTCTAGGCAAAGTTGATTCATCATCACTCCCATAATCATCAAAATTCATACTGCAAAAGATAGATCTAATCGGAGACGCATCAATAACTTTAAGATCCTCATCATTATTTTCATGGAGACTAGAGGAACACACTTTTACAAAGCTTTCTTTTTTAGCACGCAATCTAGCGGTTCTTTCCTTGCACTCGTCAATGGAAATTCTCATTACTTTGAGAGACTAATGGATATCATGCTTAGGAGAAGAAGATCCAAGTTTAAGAGAATTAACATCAAGCGAAAGTCTATCAACGTTCCTAGCCAAATCAATAACTTTGAGCAATTTTTCTTCAAGCAAAGCATTAAAATTCTTTTGAGAAATCATAAACTCTTCCACACTATTCTCAAAATCAGAGGGCAACTTATTAAAATTACCATAAGAATTATTGTGTCAGGACCCCGACTCGATGTCACATCGATCTAGCCGATAACACCTCATATCACTTTGCGGCCTCACGCACGGTATCCCCACGGGTGTCGCCTTACCTTTGCCCGGGACCGTTTGCGCCTTTTGGCTCACGTATATGATAGTGGCGCTAGCATCCATATGATAAAGAGCCCGGGCTGACATGACTAGTCGTAAACCCAAAGTGGCACAAACTTACAGGGACAGGCATCCATGACCCAGCTTCGAACGTGTCGGTCATCAGCAAGTGGGTCTGGGCTGTAGCACTGGGCTAGCAGGACTCCGGTAAACCGGGCTGTAGCGGGCTAACAGGACTCCGGTACTCAAAGCGTGACATTTCCCAGAAGGGACAGACACAGGAACGAAGAAGGACACATGCCGGCCAGCCTAAGTGTTCCAGAGCAGTAGCAAGCTACCATGGCTCAGCGGTAACACTAGGAGACATTTCCCGGTAAGAGAGGCTACTAAAGATAAACAACTAGATAGTCAGGTCCCACACATACCAAGCATTTCAATCATACACACAATATGCTCGATATGTGCAAATACAACGAAGCATCACAACATGACTCTACGACACAAGTACTTTATTTAAGGCTCAGGGAGCCATACATAACATACACAAAGGTACGGGTCTCACGACCCAACATACAAGTCATACAGTCATACAAACCAGCAGCGGAAGTAGCTTGTCTGAGTACAGACAACCAGTAAAATAAAAGAGGCTTGGAAATCCTAACTATACTACGTGGTCCTTCACAAGCTCAGGGTCACCACCTGGGTCTTTAGCCTACTCGTTGATGTCAACGTCTACAAAGAACCCATCAGAAGGGGTTGCAGCGTCTTCTGTAAAAAATGTAAATTATAGCAACATGAGTACAAAGGTACTCAGCAAGACTTACATCAGATCCTACATACATGCATGTTATCAAGAAGGGTTGGTGGAGTTATTGCAGCAAGCCAGCTTTGACTCTTGGCTAAACTATCCTACGATACTCCAACTTGAAATGGTTTTGCGCACACGAGTCCACTACTCACCACTTCAATACACTACCGAGGATCCACCTCCGTCTTCCTACGGAAGAGCCATCCTCGGCACTCACACTTATCTTGAGGCTTTTAACAGTTTCCATTTACTTGTCTATGAACTGTATAGGCAACCAAGTAGTCCTTTACCGCGGACGCGGCTATTCGAATAGATTATGATAACCCTGCAGGGGTGTACTTCTTCATACATGTTTCCACCACTTAGCGTTTGCACACGACATGTGCTCGACAGACTTCAAGCGAAAGCCGACATGGGTGTAGACCACGACCTACCTAAACACTTAAGCCTCTAGTCCAGGTTTATCGCCTATTCAGGTTCCATCCGCAGGGAGTCCGGCCGGGGTTTCCCATACGGCCCCGAACGATGTGAACAGGGTTCCCGAGATACCTAACGGGTATTCGGTACACCCGGCCACGTACCTACCGCATCACAGCCCACCCCTACGGTCAGCGCTGTCCACGGCCTCCAGTAGGCTACAAACACCAGAAACTACTTGCAACTCCTGGACAGAGAGCTAGGGTGAATAAGAAGTCGAGCGGGGTCATATTTCAGGGCCCAATGCATGGTAGTAGCTGTATCTTAAATCACGCATACAGATCTCAGTGCTTAAGGTCGGCTTCAATGAAACAACCCACCATGTACTCCTACATGGCCTCTCATCGATACCTTTACCAAAATCGTGTTCACCACACTACTCTCATTACCGACATAATCATTTCACTCTAGCCCATCACCCCGATGAACCAGACCTGACACGACTCTAAGCATAGCAGGCATAGCAAGGTAGGAACAACACATACATATGGCTCAGACAACTCCTACACATGCTAGTGGGTTTCATCTAGTTACTGTGGCAATGACAGGTCATGCAGAGGAAATGGGTTCAACTACCGTAGCACACAGCAGTTTGAAACACGTTGTCTTAATACAGTAAAAGAGAGCAGGAGCGAGAACATGGGATTGTATCGATATGATCAAATGGTTGGTTGCTTGCCTGATGGTTCGATGCACTGATACGGTTCTTCGTTAGGGTAATCACGGTATTCCTCGGAGACAGAACCTGCCGCAGAGAGCACCGATACACAAACATTACCAAACAGTATGCAACAATATGATGCATGCATGAGACATGGCAAAATGAGTGTATTGGGCTAATGCAACTAAAACCAGAAGGGTTTGAACAAATTTGAATCAAGGATTCAAATTTCAAATTCAATTATGGCCTTTTAAAGTGCTTTTCCTTGTTCTGCTTAAAACATCAATTTAACTTGTTTGATCATGCATGAAAATAGTACAGATGGATAGATTGGATTTTTCTGATCATTTTTCATATATAATTTGTCCAATTTGGAGTTACAGAATAAAAGTTATGAATTTTTGAAGTTTAAATTATATTCTGGAATTTCCTGATTTAAATTAAATCCAGAAAATCAATTACTGCGTCAGCCTGACGTCAGTGTGACGTCAGCAGGTCAACGGAACAGGTCTGGGTCAAACCTGACAGTGGGTCCCGCATGTCAGGGTGATTATTTTAATTAAAAATTAATTAAAACTAATCCTGTTTAATTAACAGGGCTGGGCCCCACCTGTCATTGACTCAGGGGAGTCAACCAGGGCCCACCCGTGGTCAAACCCGGGTCGGCTGCACCGGCGTTTAGCCGCCGGCGAGCCCGACGCGGCGGCGGGAGTGGTTTTGGTCATTTCGGCCACCAAATGGGCCGCGGAGACCACCGGAGGGGAGCTGAGGACAAACCGCAGCTCTTGGCGGAGTCCGTTGAGGTCGGGGTGGCCGGAGTTGGCGCCGGCGACGACTTTGGCGGCCACCGAGGCTCGGTCGGAGGTGAACTTGGCGCTAGAGGGGTCGGTGAGGCTCGTGGAGTAGCTAGCTAGGTGTTGCGGGACTTGGTGAGTAAGATGGACACCATCTTGTGGCCGGAGTGTGGCCGGAAGCACGTCGGCGACGAGGTCCGCGGCGGTGCGGGCGTGTGATCCTCGTGCGGTGGCTACACGGCTCAGGAATGAGAGAGAGAGGGTCGGAGGAGTAGCTAGGCTCACAGCGCTCCCATAGAGGCCACCGGTGAGGTCGGGGTCGAGCTGAGGCGGCGACGGCGTTGAAGGGGATCTCCGGCGACGTGAGCTCGGGCGAGGTCGGTGCGGTGGTCTCGGGCCGCACGAGCACACGGGGCTCGGCTGCTCGATGAAGTAGACAGCGGCGGAGCTCCTGGACACGGTGGCACGGCATGGGGTGGACGGAGGGCGTGGCTACGGCGTGGGGGTGGCGGCGATGGCGTCGG
>NC_041383.1:289959665-289967917 GCF_002162155.2 Triticum dicoccoides | reverse complement strand
CGGGCGAGGTCGGTGCGGTGGTCTCGGGCCGCACGAGCACACGGGGCTCGGCTGCTCGATGAAGTAGACAGCGGCGGAGCTCCTGGACACGGTGGCACGGCATGGGGTGGACGGAGGGCGTGGCTACGGCGTGGGGGTGGCGGCGATGGCGTCGGCCATGGCTGGGGCGTGCGAGGGGGAGGAGCTGGAGAGGAGAGGGGGTGTCTGGGGGGTTCGGGGGAGAGAGGGAGGCCGATCCACGGCGTTAGCCGGGCGAGGGAGGCGGCGAGGCGGCGAGCAGCTGCGTGGCGAGCTGCGGTGCCGCCGCCGAGCACCTTGGCTGCTTGCCTGGCGAGCCAAGCAGCTCGCTGGAGCGGTGGCCGGGCTGGGCCGGCCAGGTGGGCTGGCTGGTGGGCCTGCGGCGGCGCCAGGTAAGTTTCCCCTTTTTTTTCTGTTTCTGTTTCTTTTTTTAATATATCTGCAACTTTGTTGAATTTAATAAAATACCTAGGCAACTTCAAAAATCACCAAATTACTCCTGGTCCATAGTTGGATTATTTCCAACATGAAACATTTTAGTTTGGAGGTATTTGAGCATTTAAATATTTTATATAATTTTAAATACCCAAATTCAAATATTTATGATTTAATTCAAAAACCCTAAGATGGCCTAGGAAAATGTGCACCACTTTTGGCAGGGGTTCTGAACCAAGACAAAAATGATGGGCATTTTAGAAGGGCATTTCAGGTTCATTGAAAAAGTTTTTAGTAAACCCTAGTTGGTTTCAGAGGGGACTGGGGGTTCTGTCATCCCCATTTCAAGTTTCTGATGAAAAAGTAAACATGATGCAACACTCTAATGCATGGCTAACTAGGATGTGACAACTCACCCCCACTCAAAAGAATCTCGTCCCGAGATTTGGGTTCCTCCGGGAAGAAGGCGGGATACTCAAGTCGAAGACGATCCTCCCTTTCCCAAGTTGCTTCATCCTCAGAATGGTGCGACCATTGAACCTTGAGAAACTTGATATTATGACGTCGAGTGGTACGCTCGGCCCGATCGAGGATACGAATGGGGTACTCTCGGTATGTAAGATTATCTTGGAGATCAAGCGTTTCATGGTCCACTTCACGGATAGGATCCGAGAAGCAACGCCTGAGTTGGGAAACGTGGAAGACGTCGTGGACTCTGGAGAGATGCGGAGGTAGTTCCAACTGGTAGGCAACTTCTCCTCGTTTGGCAAGAATGCGAAAAGGTCCAATGTAACGAGGAGCCAATTTGCCTTTGATACCGAAACGATGGGTTCCCTTCAGAGGGGTGACCCGAAGATAAGCCTTCTCGTCAACCTCGAAAGTCATAGCCTTATGTTATCGGTCATATTGACTCTTTTGACGAGATTGGGCTGTTTTCAACTTTTCACGAACGATGCGAACTTGTTCTTCTGCTTCCTGAATCATATCCGGGCCAAAGAATTGTCTTTCCCCGGTCTCTGACCAGTTAAGGGGTGTTCGACACCGTCGTCCATAGAGAACTTCAAAAGGGGCTTTACCCAAGCTAGATTGATAGCTGTTGTTATAAGCGAATTCGGCAAATGGAAGGCACTTCTCCCAATCCATTCCGAATGAGATAACAGAGGCTCGAAGCATGTCTTCTAGAATCTGGTTGACGCGTTCCACTTGACCGCTCGACTGAGGGTGGAAGGCGGTGCTAAAGGAGAGACGGGTTCCCATAGCATTTTGGAAACTTTCCCAAAATCGAGAGGTGAAAAGACTTCCTCGATCCGAGTTAATTTCCAAAGGAACACCATGGAGAGACACTATTCGGGAGATGTATAAGTCTGCCAGCTGACTAGCGGTTATACTCTCACGAACAGGTAAGAAATGGGCTATTTTGGAAAGACGATCGACCACGACGAAGATAGCATTATTCCCTCTCTTAGTCCTGGGAAAACCGGTAATGAAATCCATACCAATTTTATCCCATTTCCATTCAGGAATAGCTAGGGGTTGAAGGGTGCCAGCAGGACGTTGATGCTCTGCTTTTACACGACGACAGACGTCGCAATTAGCAATATACTGAGCAATTTCTCTCTTCATCCTAGTCCACCAGAACCTCTGGCGTAGGTCCTGATACATCTTAGTACCACCGGGATGAATAGTGAGAGGAGATTCATGAGCCTCCTTAAGGATCAACTGCCGTAGATGCTGGTTCTTGGGAACCACTAGACGGTTCTCAAAGTACACAACACCATGATCATTTGTGGAGAAACAACTAGCACCTCCGCTAGCAATGTTCTCCTTGATCTTAGCTATTCCCTTATCTCGCTTCTGGGCAGCAATGATTTGATCCGTAAGAGTAGGTTTCGCCACCAAGGTGGAAAGAAATCCTTGAGGAACAATGTGGAGGTTAAGCTTCCGAAATTCCTCATGGAGAAGCGGTTGACTTTGTTGTAACATCAGATTGTTACAATAAGATTTACGACTTAGCGCATCAGCCATGACGTTGGCTTTCCCTGGGGTGTAGGTTATTCCTAAGTCGAAATCTGTGATCAACTCGACCCAACGTCTTTGCCTGAGATTCAAATCCGGTTGAGTGAAGATGTACTTCAGACTTTGGTGATCAGTGAATATTTCGCAACGATTACCGAGGAGGTAATGTCGCCAGGTCTTAAGTGCATAGACTACGGCTGCAAGCTCTAGATCATGGGTAGGATAATTCTCCTCATGTGGGTGCAATTGCCGTGAAGCGTAGGCAATTACGTGTCGATCTTGCATGAGAATGCAACCTAGTCCTTGTCGCGAGGCGTCACAGTAGATAACAAAGTCCTTAGAGAAGTCTGGCGGTACCAGTACGGGAGCAGAAGTCAGGCGTCTTTTCAGTTCCTGAAAGCTGTGCTCACATTGTGGAGTCCATTCGAACTTCTTATCTTTCTTGAGGAGTTCGGTTAGAGGTTTAGCAACCTTGGAGAAGTTCTCGACAAAGCGACGACAATAGCTCGCTAAGCCCAGAAAGCTCCGAACTTGCTTGACCGATTCAGGTGGAGTCCAATTAAGGACGGCTTGAACTCGCTCAGGGTTAACAGCAATACCTTTACCAGATATTACATGACCCAGATAGGTCACTTCTGGCAACCAGAATTCACATTTAGAAAATTTGGCATAAAGGCGATGCTCTCGAAGTTTCTGCAACACTAGCCTTAGATGTTCGGCATGTTCTTCCTCGTTCTTGGAGTAGATGAGTATATCATCGAGGTAAACCACGACGAATTTATCCAAATACTCCATGAAGATTGAGTTCATTAACCGAGAGAAAGTGGCTGGAGCGTTGGTTAAACCGAAGGACATGACGGTGTACTCGTATTGGCCATTACGAGTAACAAAGGCCGTTTTAGGAATGTCCCCGTTTCTGATTTTGATTTGATGGTAGCCCAACCTCAAATCCATCTTGGAGAAGACTGAGGATCCAGCGAGCTGATCGTACAGGTCGTTGATCCTGGGAAGCGGATATTTGTTCTTGATTGTGACCAAATTGACAGGTCGGTAATCTACAACCATCCGGTCCGTACCATCCTTCTTCTTGACGAATAGGACGGGGCAAGCCCACGGAGAAGAGCTAGGTCGGATGAAACCCTTTTTCAAGGACTCATCGAGTTGTTTCTTAAGCTCGGCTAGTTCTAGGGGTGCCATCTTATAAGGTCTTCTAGCAATCGGAACGGTTCCTGGAATGAGGTCTATTACAAACTCAACATCCCTGTCAGGTGGAACACCTGGCAATTCCTCTGGAAAGACATCCGGGAAGTCACGGACTACCGGAACGTCCTCAAGGTCTGGCAAAGGGCTGGCGTTAAGGGAATATAATTGTCGCTTGGCTATTCGGGTCAAGACATTCACTATCTTTCCCGAAGGATGGGTGAGTTGAACAGTCCTAGAGAAGCAATCGATTTGGGCATGATGAGCCGACATCCAGTCCATACCCATAATGATATTAATATCTGAAGATTTAAGGGCTATCAAAGACGCGAGGAAAACAAGTCTGTCGACTTGGATTTCATTTCCATAACTTACCCTAGAGGTCTGCCATCTAGAACCAGGGGTAGAAATTTCCATAGTGGATGGCATGTCACAGAATGCAACGTTATGCAAACGAGCATAACTTTCGGATATAAAAGAATGAGAGGCTCCTGTATCGAAAAGAACAGATGCCGGGTGGCAGTTAACAAGAAGCGTACCGAGAACGACGTTGGGATCCTCTTGAGCTTCTTCGGCAGAGATACAGTTGACATGGCCACGTGAAGCGGTGACCGGCTTGGCGTGGAATATTTTTCCTGTCGGCTTGCCACGGCCAACAGCTTTAGCAGATTGATTTGGGTTGGTCTGGGGACACTCACGCATATAGTGACCAGATTCCCCACACTTGAAACAAGTCACGGAACTGGTACGTGGAGGAGCATTGTTAGTTGGACCCCCATAGGGCTTGGCTGGAGCAGACTGTTGAACGGGGCGAGGCGCCTGGAAGGATGGCCTCGGTGTAAACCTGGGTGGCAGGGCGGTGTTGGGTACCCACACGCGGCGCTTCTGAGGACCAGCACCGGATGAGGAACCCATGTCACGGCCATGCTTGCGTGTTGCGTCATAGTCAGTCTGACCAGTTTCGGCACTGATGGCTTTGTTGACAAGTTTCTGAAAAGTTGTGCACTCATGCAGACGGAGGTCACGGCGAAGCTCAGGACTAAGGCCCTTACGGAACCTTGCTTGCTTCTTGGCATCGGTAGACACTTCCTCGGTTGCATATTGTGCGAGATTACCAAACTCCCTGCTGTAAGCATCCACAGAAAGTCGGCCTTGGGTGAAACTGCAAAATTCTTCACGTTTACGGTCCATGAGACCCTCCGGAATGTGATGTTCACGGAAAGCCTCGCTGAATTCAGCCCAAGTAGTGACATGGCCCGCTGGGCGCATAGCTCCATAATTCTCCCACCATAGACTGGCGGGGCCTTCAAGATGATATGCAGCAAAGGTGACCTTGTCAGCCTCCGCTACCAGCGCGGAACGCAGTTTATGAGAGATACTGCGAAGCCAGTCATCAGCGTCGAGGGGCTCGACAGAGTGGTGGAACGTGGGTGGATGTAATTTGATGAAATCACTGAGTGACACCACGTTAGTCCTCTGATGGTGTGCTGTGTTCTGTTCAATACGCTCCAACAAACGGTTGGTCTCCCGCTTGTTTCTCTCAGCTTCCATCATAACCTCGGCTAGTGAAGGAGGATGAGGCAGATTTACATCCCTGGCTTCACTGCCTTCGGCCTGCTCTTGAGAAGCAGGGTTAGCGCGCGTGTTGACCATCCTAGGTAAACAAGACAATGATTTAGTCAGGATGATAAAATTCCGACATAGGGTAAAATGTAAGGAATAACTCGAAATGCAAGATGATCATCTGTATGACATGGTAGATACAGAAACTGCTTCTTTATTCCATCGTCATACACACCATACAGGGTTTAGTACAAGACCAAACAAGTACTATTACGGTGAAAAGAGGATTACATCTCATCGGAGGCATTCCAAGCTCCTATACATTATTTTTCTACACCTCCGGAAGGAGTACAAACTAGGTCATATCCCACGAGTCACGCGGGACGATAGACGACACAGCTAGTGCGAACTAGTGATACTACCACTAACTCAGACCGATCCGTAGTAGTCCTCGTAGAAGTCACCTCCATAGCCTGGGAGCTCAACATGATCATCCGGAAACAGACGATCTCGCGGAGCTTGTGGACCATAGGGGCTAGGATGAGGCCTTGGACCAACAAACGGTGGCCTGCGGGGCCCGCGAGGTGGGGTGATGCCTCCTACATCACGCCAAACCATCACGTCTGGCAGAGCAGATCTCACAGGATAGAGATCGCGCATATCTGAGAATCCAGCTTGCACCGCCGGTGCGAACCGAGTCAAAGTGGCCCAGTGGTCAGCACGGGTATTGAAGAGCTCTAACCTTAAGGCCCGATTTTCACGGTCCTTAGCCTCGAGCATCTCAGCAGTGGTGCGAGTCCGTGAATCCTCCTGAGTGGGGTCAGCATAAATAGCCTGGAGATACCCTTGTGCTCCCGGAAGTGATCCTGGCATATACCGGAAATCAGAGTCCCGAAATATACCAGATCTGACTCGCATAATGGTCATCATAGAGTAGGCGGCGTCCTGCACAGCCATCTCAATGGTAACCCCGAGTCCATAAGAGCAGTGAAGAGGCTCGGTGGATCCAGGATAAGATGGAAATATCCTGACAATGCAGAGATACTGACTTTGATTAAAATCTCGGAATTGCTCTTCGACCGTGTACTCGGGATACCAGCGGTATCCAGCCTCAGTCATTACCCTGACCAACTTGGCAGTATGGCCGGGTACATCTAGGCATCGGGTCAGGCGAACCACTTGATTGAGGTCGCGAGTGGCCATCTGAAAGCACAATCATAATGCAAAGGCATTAGAATTTCTAGCGAAATTTCGGCAGCATAACAGCTGTAAATGCTCAAGAAGGATTTTGAGACATTTGACAAAGGATTTCATACACACTCAACATCATCATATCAAAGTTCTGAATCCATTCTAACAACATAATGTGGTAGTAGAACTGAACTAGGCTTGTATCCATCAAACTTATAAGGTACTACTGATCAGTAACACGTGATCCTGATAGAGAGAACAGATCCTAATTCCTTATCCCCCGGTAGAAGAATGGACTGACTCAGATCAGAATGTCATAAGATAAAGGAGTAAAAAGAGCCTTACGTTCCATCCCACAAACAATTCCCCTACATATAACTAAAGAATTTCTAGACTCAACATCGACCAGTTTGGCTTGGAGAACCTACAGGCAGTCCGGCTCTGATGCCAACGCTGTCAGGACCCCGACTCGATGTCACATCGATCTAGCCGGTAACACCTCATATCACTTTGCGGCCTCACGCACGGTATCCCCACGGGTGTCGCCTTACCTTTGCCCGGGACCGTTTGCGCCTTTTGGCTCACGTATATGATAGTGTCGCTAGCATCCATATGATAAAGAGCCCGGGCTGACATGACTAGTCGTAAACCCAAAGTGGCACAGACTTACAGGGACAGGCATCCATGACCCAGCTTCGAACGTGTCAGTCATCAGCAAGTGGGTCCGGGCTGTAGCACTGGGCTAGCAGGACTCCGGTAAACCGGGCTGTAGCGGGCTAACAGGACTCCGGTACTCAAAGCGTGACATTTCCCAGAAGGGACAGACACAGGAACGAAGAAGGACACATGCCGGCCAGCCTAAGTGTTCCAGAGCAGTAGCAAGCTACCATGGCTCAGCGGTAACACTAGGAGACATTTCCCGGTAAGAGAGGCTACTAAAGATAAACAACTAGATAGTCAGGTCCCACACATACCAAGCATTTCAATCATACACACAATATGCTCGATATGTGCAAATACAACGAAGCATCACAACATGACTCTACGACACAAGTACTTTATTTAAGGCTCAGGGAGCCATACATAACATACACAAAGGTACGGGTCTCACGACCCAACATACAAGTCATACAGTCATACAAACCAGCAGCGGAAGTAGCTTGTCTGAGTACAGACAACCAGTAAAATAAAAGAGGCTTGGAAAGCCTAACTATACTACGTGGTCCTTCACAAGCTCAGGGTCACCACCTGGGTCTTTAGCCTACTCGTTGATGTCAACGTCTACAAAGAACCCATCAGAAGGGGTTGCAGCGTCTTCTGTAAAAAATGTAAATTATAGCAACATGAGTACAAAGGTACTCAGCAAGACTTACATCAGATCCTACATACATGCATGTTATCAAGAAGGGTTGGTGGAGTTATTGCAGCAAGCCAGCTTTGACTCTTGGCTAAACTATCCTACGATACTCCAACTTGAAATGGTTTTGCGCACATGAGTCCACTACTCACCACTTCAATACACTACCGAGGATCCACCTCCGTCTTCCTACGGAAGAGCCATCCTCGGCACTCACACTTATCTTGAGGCTTTTAACAGTTTCCATTTACTTGTCTATGAACTGTATAGGCAACCAAGTAGTCCTTTACCGCGGACGCGGCTATTCGAATAGATTATGATAACCCTGCAGGGGTGTACTTCTTCATACATGTTTCCACCACTTAGCGTCTGCACACGACATGTGCTCGGTAGACTTCAAGCGAAAGCCGACGTGGGTGTAGACCACGACCTACCTAAACACTTAAGCCTCTAGTCCAGGTTTATCGCCTAT
>NC_041383.1:289956515-289959655 GCF_002162155.2 Triticum dicoccoides | reverse complement strand
ACTCGCATAATGGTCATCATAGAGTAGGCGGCGTCCTGCACAGCCATCTCAATAGTAACCCCGAGTCCATAGGAGCAGTGAAGAGGCTCGGTGGATCCAGGATAAGATGGAAATATCCTGACAGTACAGAGATACTGGCTTTGATTGAAGTCCCGAAATTGCTCTTCGACCGTGTACTCGGGATACCAGCGGTATCCAGCCTCAGTCATTACCCTGACCAACTTGGCAGTATGGCCGGGTACATCTAGGCATCGAGTCAGGCGAACCACTTGATTGAGGTCGCGAGTGGCCATCTGAAAGCACAATCATAATGCAAGGGCATTAGAGTTTCTAGCAAAATTTCGGCAGCATAACAGCTGTAAATGCTCAAGAAGGATTTTGAGACATTTGACAAAGGATTTCATACACACTCAACATCATCATATCAAAGTTCTGAATCCATTCTAACAACATAATGTGCTAGTAGAACTGAACTAGGCTTGTATCCATCAATCTTATAAGGTACTACTGATTAGTAACACGTGATCCTGATAGAGAGAATAGATCCAAATTCCTTAACCCCCGGTAGAAGAATGGACTGACTCAGATCAGAATGTCATAAGATAAAGGAATAAAAAGAGCCTTACGTTCCATCCCACAAACAATTCCCCCTACATATAACTAAAGAATTTCTAGACTCAACATCGACCAGTTTGGCTTGGAGAACCTACAGGCAGTCCGGCTCTGATGCCAACGCTGTCAGGACCCCGACTCGATGTCACATCGATCTAGCCGATAACACCTCATATCACTTTGCGGCCTCACGCACGGTATCCCCACGGGTGTCGCCTTACCTTTGCCCGGGACCGTTTGCGCCTTTTGGCTCACGTATATGATAGTGGCGCTAGCATCCATATGATAAAGAGCCCGGGCTGACATGACTAGTCGTAAACCCAAAGTGGCACAGACTTACAGGGACAGGCATCCATGACCCAGCTTCGAACGTGTCGGTCATCAGCAAGTGGGTCCGGGCTGTAGCACTGGGCTAGCAGGACTCCGGTAAACCGGGCTGTAGCGGGCTAACAGGACTCCGGTACTCAAAGCGTGACATTTCCCAAAAGGGACAGACACAGGAACGAAGAAGGACACATGCCGGCCAGCCTAAGTGTTCCAGAGCAGTAGCAAGCTACCATGGCTCAGCGGTAACACTAGGAGACATTTCCCGGTAAGAGAGGCTACTAAAGATAAACAACTAGATAGTCAGATCCCACACATACCAAGCATTTCAATCATACACACAATATGCTCGATATGTGCAAATACAACGAAGCATCACAACATGACTCTACGACACAAGTACTTTATTTAAGGCTCAGGGAGCCATACATAACATACACAAAGGTACGGGTCTCACGACCCAACATACAAGTCATACAGTCATACAAACCAGCAGCGGAAGTAGCTTGTCTGAGTACAGACAACTAGTAAAATAAAAGAGGCATTGGAAAGCCTAACTATACTACGTGGTCCTTCACAAGCTCAGGGTCACCACCTGGGTCTTTAGCCTACTCGTTGATGTCAACGTCTACATAAAACCCATCAGAAGGGGTTGCAGCGTCTTCTGTAAAAATGTAAATTATAGCAACATGAGCACAAAGGTACTCAGCAAGACTTACATCAGATCCTACATACATGCATGTTATCAAGAAGGGTTGGTGGGGTTATTGCAGCAAGCCAGCTTTGACTCTTGGCTAGACTATCCTACGATACTCCAACTTGAAATGGTTTTGCGCACACGAGTCCACTACTCACCACTTCAATACACTACCGAGGATCCACCTCCGTCTTCCTACGGAAGAGCCAGCCTCGGCACTCACACTTATCTTGAGGCTTTTAACAGTTTCCATTTACTTGTCTATGAACTGTATAGGCAACCAAGTAGTCCTTTACCGCGGACGCGGCTATTCGAATAGATTATGATAACCCTGCAGGGGTGTACTTCTTCATACATGTTTCCACCACTTAGCGTCTGCACACGACATGTGCTCGGCAGACTTCAAGCGAAAGCCGACGTGGGTGTAGACCACGACCTACCTAAACACTTAAGCCTCTAGTCCAGGTTTATCGCCTATTCAGGTTCCATCCGCAGGGAGTCCGGCCGGGGTTTCCCATACGGCCCCGAACGATGTGAACAGGGTTCCCGAGATACCTAACGGGTATTCGGTACACCCGGCCACGTACCTACCGCATCACAGCCCACCCCTACGGTCAGCGCTGTCCACGGCCTCCAGTAGGCTACAAACACCAGAAACTACTTGCAACTCCTAGACAGAGAGCTAGGGTGAATAAGAAGTCGAGCGGGGTCATATTTCAGGGCCCAATGCATGGTAGTAGCTGTATCTTAAATCACGCATACAGATCTCAGTGCTTAAGGTCGGCTTCAATGAAACAACCCACCATGTACTCCTACATGGCCTCTCATCGATACCTTTACCAAATCGTGTTCACCACACTACTCTCATTACCGACATAATCATTTCACTCTAGCCCATCACCCCGATGAACCAGACCTGACATGACTCTAAGCATAGCAGGCATAGCAAGGTAGGAACAACACATACATATGGCTCAGACAACTCCTACACATGCTAGTGGGTTTCATCTAGTTACTGTGGCAATGACAGGTCATGCAGAGGAAATGGGTTCAACTACCATAGCACACAGCAGTTTGAAACGCGTTGTCTTAATGCAGTAGAAGAGAGCAGGAGCGAGAACATGGGATTGTATCGATATGATCAAATGGTTGGTTGCTTGCCTGATGGCTCGATGCACTGATACGGTTCTTCGTTAGGGTAATCACGGTATTCTTCGGAGACAGAACCTGCCGCAGAGAGCACCGATACACAAACATTACCAAACAGTGTGCAACAATATGATGCATGCATGAGACATGGCAAAATGAGTGTATTGGGCTAATGCAACTAAAACCAGAAGGGTTTGAACAAATTTGAATCAAGGATTCAAATTTCAAATTCAAATATGGCCTTTTAAAGTGCTTTTCCTTGTTCTGCTTAAAACATCAATTTAACTTGTTTGATCATGCATGAAAATAGTACAGATGGATAGATTGGATTTTTCTGATCATTTTTCATATATAATTT
>NC_041383.1:289928046-289956505 GCF_002162155.2 Triticum dicoccoides | reverse complement strand
CATATATAATTTGTCCAAT
Source organism: Triticum dicoccoides (assembly GCF_002162155.2). Classification (NCBI taxonomy): domain Eukaryota; kingdom Viridiplantae; phylum Streptophyta; class Magnoliopsida; order Poales; family Poaceae; genus Triticum; species Triticum dicoccoides. The sequence goes on along the minus strand of NC_041383.1, from coordinate 289,956,486 downwards.
TTGGAGTTACAGAATAAAAGTTATGAATTTTTGAAGTTTAAATTATATTCTGGAATTTCCTGATTTAAATTAAATCCAGAAAATCAATTACTGCGTCAGCCTGACGTCAGTGTGACGTCAGCAGGTCAACGGGACAGGTCTGGGTCAAACCTGACAGTGGGTCCCGCATGTCAGGGTGATTATTTTAATTAAAACTTAATTAAAACTAATCCTGTTTAATTAACAGGGCTGGGCCCCACCTGTCATTGACTCAGGGGAGTCAACCAGGGCCCACCCGTGGTCAAACCCGGGTCGGCTGCACCGGCGTTTAGCCGCCGGCGAGCCCGACGCGGCGGCGGGAGTGGTTTTGGTCATTTCGGCCACCAAATGGGCCGCGGAGACCACCGGAGGGGAGCTGAGGACAAACCGCAGCTCTTGGCGGAGTCCGTTGAGGTCGGGGTGGCCGGAGTTGGTGCCGGCGACGACTTTGGCGGCCACCGAGGCTCGGTCGGAGGTGAACTTGGCGCTAGAGGGGTCGGTGAGGCTCGTGGAGTAGCTAGCTAGGTGTTGCGGGACTTGGTGAGTAAGATGGACACCATCTTGTGGCCGGAGTGTGGCCGGAAGCACGTCGGCGACGACGTCCGCGGCGGTGCGGGCGTGTGATCCTCGTGCGGTGGCTACACGGCTCAGGAATGAGAGAGAGAGGGTCGGAGGAGTAGCTAGGCTCACAGCGCTCCCGTAGAGGCCACCGGTGAGGTCGGGGACGAGCTGAGGCGGCGACGGCGTTGAAGGGGATCTCCGGCGACGGTGAGCTCGGGCGAGGTCGGTGCGGTGGTCTCGGGCCGCACGAGCACACGGGGCTCGGCTGCTCGATGAAGTAGACAGCGGCGGAGCTCCTGGACACGGTGGCACGGCGTGGGGTGGACGGAGGGCGTGGCTACGGCGTGGGGGTGGCGGCGATGGCGTCGGCCATGGCTGGGGCGTGCGAGGGGGAGGAGCTGGAGAGGAGAGGGGGTGTCTGGGGGGTTCGGGGGAGAGAGGGAGGCCGATCCACAGCGTTAGCCGGGCGAGGGAGGCGGCGAGGCGGCGAGCAGCTGCGTGGCGAGCTGCGGTGCCGCCGCCGAGCACCTTGGCTGCCTGCCTGGCGAGCCAAGCAGCTCGCTGGAGCGGTGGCCGGGCTGGGCTGGCCAGGTGGGCTGGCTGGTGGGCCTGCGGCGGCGCCAGGTAAGTTTCCCCTTTTTTTCTGTTTCTGTTTCTTTTTTTAATATATCTGCAACTTTGTTGAATTTAATAAAATACCTAGGCAACTTCAAAAATCACCAAATTACTCCTGGTCCATAGTTGGATTATTTCCAACATGAAACATTTTAGTTTGGAGGTATTTGAGCATTTAAATATTTTATATAATTTTAAATGCCCAAATTCAAATATTTATGATTTAATTCAAAAACCCTAAGATGGCCTAGGAAAATGTGCACCACTTTTGGCAGGGGTTCTGAACCAAGACAAAAATGATGGGCATTTTAGAAGGGCATTTCAGGTTCATTGAAAAAGTTTTTAGTAAACCCTAGTTGGTTTCAGAGGGGACTGGGGGTTCTATCATCCCCATTTCAAGTTTCTGATGAAAAAGTAAACATGATGCAACACTCTAATGCATGGCTAACTAGGATGTGACATATTGTAGGAATTTCCATAATTATTAGAGGGATTACTAGGGAACGGTCTAGCATTAACATTTCCTCTATAAGTATTGTTTCCAAAACTAGTCCTACCAACAAAATTCACATCCATAGATTCATTATTATTCCTAATCATGGAAGACAAAGGCATATCATTGGGATCAAGAGGAGTATTTTTAGTAGCAAACATCTTCATAAGTTCATCCATCTTTCCACTCAAAACATTGATTTCTTCTATAGCATGCACTTTTTTACTAGAAGATCTTTCGGTGTGCCATTGAGAATAATTAGCCATAATATTATCAAGCAATTTTGTAGCATCTCCTAACGTAATTTTCATAAACGTGCCTCCCCCGGCCGAATCTAAGAGATTTCTAGAAGCAAAATTCAAACCGGCATAAAAATTTTGTATGATCATCCATAAATTCAAACCATGAGTAGGGCAATTGTGAAGCATCAATTTCATTCTTTCCCAAGATTGGGCAACATGCTCATGATCAAGTTGTTTAAAATTCATAATATCGTTCCTAAGAGTGATGATCTTAGCGGGAGGAAAATACTTAGAGATAAAAGCATCTCTGCACTTGTTCCAAGAATCAATACTATTTTTAGGCAAAGACAAAAACCAAACTTTAGCACGATCTCTAAGTGAAAACGGAAATAACAACTTCAATTTGACAATATCATTATCCGTATCTTTCTTCTTTTGCATATCACACAAATCAACAAAATTGTTTAGATGAGTAGTGGCATCTTCACTAGGAAGGCCGGCAAATTGATCTTTCATAACAAGATTCAGCAAAGCGGTATTGATTTCACAAGACTAAACATCATTAAGAGGAGCAATCAGAGTACTAAGGAAATTATTATTATTGTTATTCGAGAAGTCACACAACTTGGTATTATCTTGTGCCATGGCAATAAGTAATCCAACACACAAGCAAACAGAAAAACGGCAAGCGAAAAGAGAGGAGATTGGGAAAGAGAGGGTGAATAAAACGGCAAGGGTGACGTGGGGGAGAGGAAAACGAGAGGCAAATGGCAAATAATGTAAATGCGATGGAGATGGGTTTGTGATGGGTACTTGGTATGTCTTGACTTGAGCGAAGACCTCCCCGGCAACGGCGCGAGAAATCCTTCTTGCTACATCTTGAGCTTGCGTTGGTTTTCCTCGAATAGGAGAGGGTGATGCAGCAAAGTGTAGCGTAAGTATTTCCCTTAGTTTTGAGAACCAAGGTATCAATCCAGTAGGAGGCTCCTCAAAAGTCCCATGCACCTACACAAACAAACTGAGAACTCGCAACCAACGCAATAAAGGGGTTGTCAATCCCTTCACGACCACTTGCGAAAGTGAGATCTAATAAAGATAGCATGATAAGATAAATATATTTTTGGTATTTTATAATATAGATGCGAAAAGTAAAGATGCAAATAAAGTAGATGGAAAGCAAATATGATAAGAGATAGACCCGGGGGCCATAGGTTTCACTAGAGGCTTCTCTCAAGATAGCATAAGTATTACGGTGGGTGAACAAATTACTGTCGAGCAATTGATAGAAAAGCGCATAGTTATGAGATTATCTAGGCATGATCATGTATATAGGCATCACGTCCATAAAAAGTAGACCGACTCCTGCCTGCATCTACTACTATTACTCCACACATCGACCGCTATCCAGCATGCATCTAGAGTATTAAGTTCATAAGAACGGAGTAACACATTAAGCGAGATGACATGATGTAGAGGGATAAACACATGCAATATGATATAAACCCCATCTTGTTATCCTCGATGGCAATAATACAATACATGTCTTGCAACCCTTTCTGTCACTGGGTAAGAACACCGCAAGATTGAACCCAAAGCTAAGCACTTCTCCCATGGCAAGAAAGACCAATCTAGTAGGCCAAACCAAACTGATAATTTGAAGAGACTTGCAAAGATAACTCAATCATACATAAAAGAATTCAGAGAAGATTCAAATATTATTCATAGATAAACTTGATCATAAACCGACAATTCATCGGATCTCAACAAACACATCGCAAAAAGAGTTTACATCGAATAGATCTCCACAAGAGAGGGGGAGAACATTGTATTGAGATCCAAAAATAGAGAAGAAGCCCTCTAGCTAATAACTATGGACCCGTAGGTCTGTGGTAAACTACTCACAACTCATCGGAGGGGCAAGGATGTTGGTGTAGAGGCCCTCCATGGTTGCTTCCCCCTCTGGCAGAGTGCCGGCAAGGGCTCCAAGTTGGGATCTCACGGATACAGAAGGTTATGGCGGTGGAAATTGTGTTTCATGGTGCTCCTGGATGTTTTCGGGGTACGTAGGTATATATAGGAGGAAGAAGTACGTTGGTGGCAGCCCGAGGGGCCCACAAGACTGGGGGGTGCACCCTACAGGGGGGGCACCCTCCTATCTTGTGGGGCCCTCGTAGGCTTCTTGACTTGCACTCCAAGCTCTCTGGATCAGATTTGTTCCAAAAATAACGCTCCCGAAGGTTTCATTTCGTTTGGACTCCGTTTGATATTCCTTTTCTTCGAAATACCGAAATAGGCAAAAAAACAACATTATGGGCTGGGCCTCCGGTTAGTAGGTTAGTCCCAAAAATGATATAAATGTGTAAAATAAAGCCCATAAACATCCAAAAGGGGTAATATAATAACATGAAACAATAAAAAATTATAGATATGTTGGAAAAGTATCACCCCTCGACCACTCTGTCAGGCAAGCAACCACCATTTGATCATATCGATAATATCCCATGTTCTTGCTCTTGCTCTCTTTTACTTCATTTAAGACAATAACGTTTCGAACTGCTGTGTGCTGTGGTAGATGAAACCCACTAGCATGTGTAGGAGTCGATTGAGCCATGTTTGGGTTTCCCACCATGCTATGCCTGCTATGCTTAGAGTCGTGTCAGGTCTGGTTCATCTGGGTGATGGGCTAGAGTGAAATGATTATGTCAGTGATGAAAGTGAAGTGATGAACATAATTTTGTAAAGGTATCGATGAGAGGCCATGTAGGAGTACATGATGGGCTGTTTCATTGGAACCATCCCTAAGAACTGAGATCTATTTAAGATCAGCTACTACCACGCGTTGGGCCCGAAACCAATGGACCCTCTCGACTTATTAATCGCTCTTGTCCTCTTTCCATGATTTGCAAGTAGTTTCTGGTGTTTGTAGTATACTGGAGGCCGTGCGCAGCGCTGACCCTCGGAGTGGGTTGTGATGCGGTAGGTATGTGGCATGGTGTACCGAGGCGCCCATTTGTGTCTCGGGAACCCTATACACATCGTTCGGGGTCGTATGTAGAAACCTCGGCCGGACTCCCTGCGGATGGAACATGAATAGGCGATAAACCTGGACTAGGGACTTGGGTGTTTAGTTAGGTCGTGGCCGACACCCTCGTTGGGCTTCTGCTTAAAGGTTTGCTGAGTACATGTCGTGTAAAAGGCGATAAGTGGTGAGAGCATGTGTGAAGAAGTACACCTCTGCAGGTTTAACATCATCTATTCGAATAGCTGCGTCCGCGGTAAAGGACCACTTGGTTGCCTATGCAGTTCATAGATAAGTAAATGGAAACTACTAAAAGCCTCAAGACAAGTGTGAGTGCCGTGGATGGCCCTTCCGTAGGATGACGGGAGAGGATCCACGGTAGGGTATTCTTGTGGTGAGTAGTGGACTCGTATGCGCAAAACATTTACAAGATACAATCATTCGTAGGATAGACTAGCCAAGAGTCCAAGCTTGCTTGCTGCAATAAGCTCCACCATCCCTTTGTTGATAATGTGCATGTATGTAGGATCTGATGTAAGTCTTTCTGAGTACCTTTGTACTAATGTCTGCTTAATTACTATTGCAGAGGAGAACACTGCCCCTCCCGATGGGTTTTATGTAGATCTCAACGTTGATGAGTAACTTCATGCCCAGGTGGTGACCCTGAGCTTGTGAAGGGCCTATGTAGATAGACAGGCTTCGTCAAGCCTTCTTGCTTTCTAGTTGTCTGTACTCGGACAAGTTTGCTTCCACATGTTCTTGTATGTTTGTATGACTTGAGTGTCGGGTCGTGTGACCCCTATCTATATGGATATGTAGAGTTTTCTTCTGATGCCATGTTGTATTTGCACATATCAAGAATATTGTGTGTATGATTTGAAATGCTTAGTATGTGTGAGATCTGACAACCTAGTTATTTATTCTTGGTAGCCTCTCTTACCGGGAAATGTCTCCTAGTGCTTCCACCGAGCCATGTTAGCTTGCTACTGCTTTGGAACACTTAGGCTGGTCGGCATGTGTTCTTCTTCGTTCCTTTGTCTGTCCCTTCGGGGAAATGTCACGCGTTGTCCCTTTAAGTCCTTGTAGCTTGCTACGACTTGGGTTCATACGTTGTTGATCGACACGTTCGTTGTTGGGTCATGTATGCCTGTCCCTGTAAGTTAGTGCCACCTTGGGTTTACGACTAGTCATGTCGGCTCGGGTTCTTTGTCATATGGGTGCTAGCAACACTATCATATACGTGAGCCAAAAGGCGCAAACGGTCCATGGGGCAGGTAAGGTGGCACTTGTGGGAGTACCGTGTGTGAAGTCGCAAAGTGATATGATGTGTTACATGCTATATCGGTGTGACTTGGAATTGGGGTCCTGACATTGCTCCCACTTTCAATACTTATCCAGATTGAGACTCAGAGTCATCTAGATTAGTCTTAAAGCTTGCATCGTCGTAACCCTTTACGACGAACCATTTATCACCTCCATAACCGAGAAACATTTCCTTAGTCCTCTAAGGATAGTTTTGACCGATGTCCAGTGATCTACTCCTAGATCACTATTGTACCCTCTTGCCAAACTCATAGCAAGGAACACGACATGTCTAGTACATAGCATGGCGTACTTTATAGAACCTATGGCTGAGGCATAGGGAATGACTTTCATTCTCTTTCTATCTTCTGCCGTGGTCGGGCTTTGTGTCTTACTCAACTTCACAATTTACAATACATGCTAGAACTCCCTCTTTGACCGATCCATTTTGAACTCCTTCAAAATCTTGTCAAGGTGTGTGCTTCGTGAAATTCTTATTAAGCGTCTCGATCTATCTCTATAGATCTTGATACCCAATACATAAGTAGCTTTAGCGAGTTCTTTTATTGAAAAATTCTTATACAAGTATCCTTTTATGCTATCCAGAAATTCTATATCATTTCTAATCAACAATATGTCATCAACATATTTAAACTTATAAAGGATGATCTAGTTGTTAGTCACAACCAAGGCCTCCATGTACGCAATGAATAGTGCGCCATAGCGAGCGAGCGAAGTGAAACAACGAGCGAGCGAGCAAAGGGAAAGGGAAACGAGTCCGCGTCCACCTAGAGCGTCCCACCTCACTCGTCTCTTCCTCCTCCCACCTTAGAACCCTAGCCACCGGCTCCTCCTCCTCACACCTCAGCCGCCTCCCCCTGTCCCCTCCCTTTCCCCCCAATCTCATCCACCCCGGGTGCGGAGGCGAGCTTCCCGGCGACGGTGGCGCTGGCTCGAGGCAGCCACGCATCCACTCCTCCATCTCCTTCTCTCCCTTCCGCCTCCCCTTGTCGCAGCTCTACCTCCCCGCCTGGCAGCGGCCAAAGAAGGGCTGCTCCGCCCCCTCCTCTGCCTCTCTTCCTGAGCATGGCCTCGATCTAGAGCAGGAGAGGCCAGGAGTGCAACCTCAATCTGGAGAAGGGCAGCAGCCGCCAGCCGATTCCGGCCCACTCCGGCAACCCGAGCGGGCCAGCACCTTCCCGTGCTCTCCTATCGTTCCTCTACCATGTCCATTGATCCTCCAACATCATCCCCGACTATCCCCGGCCGTTCGGACTACTGGTGTGGGGTGTTGCCATGGATGCCGGCGGGGTGCCCGCATCTCCGACGCCTTCCGCGTTGCCTACGGGGCATCCACCTCATGGTACGCCCTCTCTCACCCAGGCATACCTCTGCTTGGGGTCGCTGGCACTTGTGATTTCCCTGTGCGAGTATGTAAAATGCCGTGGAACCTTTCGATATAGTCGATTGTAGAATAGTCATCTACAGACGTGTTTGAGGGATCACAAATTTTGCACAGGCTTGAGAATTCCTGACTATCTTGATCTAACTGAGAGTAATTTCATAGGGTGGGGGAAAAAGAGGGACTCTTTGGCGATGGAGAGCTTGGGATTCATCACCCCCAACTAAATCTACCCTGCTATCACATGTTCCCTCCTCCTGGTCTTATATTGCCACGAAATTTCCCATTGCCTTGCAGTTTGTTTGATTCATTGATTTTGCTATCCTATAGTCCTGCATGGGTCCCCGTCCCCAGGCAAACCAATCTCAGTGGAATCATGGAGATCAAAAGATTTTTCCATGTTGATATAATTCTATAAATTATATATTTTCTTCCTGGAGAGTAACTTGTGTAATCTTTGAAAGCAGCCTCTGCATGTTTATGGCTTTTCAGCCTCATGCTTATGGTGCGGCTACGTGGATGCCGGTGACAAGTACGACCGCTCTCTACTCGCCTCTAATATATTGGCTTAACTCCCTCGAGAAAAGGAGTCTTTGCAAGGTCAGCCACTACTCCACTTCACATTGAGTTGTATGCAGAAATATATGCCATGTTTTTAAATAGTCTGATTGCCTCTTCTACATAAAAAGGTGTATTGGTCTCACTTTCTTTCACTGTTTATGTTGATGGATGATAGAGCAAATTCTATGATTTAAATATCATAAAGCACAAGTAAATCATTTCAAATAAACATTCTTTGTTTTTTGTACGGAAGATGTGAAATAGCCGCTTGGTGGAGGTGCCCGGATTTATGAATTAAGCTATCTGATGCTGACGGTGGTTTCACGTCGTTGGATGTTCGTGGACCTCGTGGAGTCAGCCGTAGTAGTACCTGGTCTGGTACATTTTATATGATGTGTGCGTCGACCCAAGTTGGTTCATCGCAAGGTCAGTTCCCAAACAAAAATACACCCATACTACTTCACTCCTACGTTCCAATTCTTTCAGATTTCTATCTCTTGCCCTACTTCATGAGATATATTCATCTTCAATAATGTTTATCCATTTTTTACCGTCATACTAAATTTCTTAAAATACAATGGTTCCTGTCTTGATTATAGGTTGTTTTGCCATGCTTACATCAGAGCTGAAAAGTAGATGCCATGTGCAAGTAGGTGATACTTGTCTATCTGATTTAGGATTTTGGAATTGCTCACAACATTTCTTCCATCAGTATTCACCTCTAGCCTACCCAACTTGTCCGAGACTTAAGGCTTTGTTGTTGTTGCATATATCGATGCAAGGCAGGATAAGAAGCGGGTGGGCATCCTTTATTGTGTTTATTTGTGTGTTATGAACCTCTCATCTATTTAATGGTAGATATAACATATTGGCCAAAGCGTGCGATGTTTCTTTTGGTGTATATTTTTGCTTTACGACATTTGGTGTGCACAAAACTGAATATCTTATTCCATGTATACTTTGCCAAAGAAGAATATTAAAAAGTTAATGTTTGAAGGACTTATACTGCTTCCATTAGCCATTGAATAGCTATGGAGCTCTATATACTGTATCAAAATATGTTAATGATAAAAATATGTTCAGTTACTCTATACATACTCCTATTAGTTTTAATCATTTTAAGCCGCAAATCAGTCAGCATCTCCTGCATGACCTTTTAAACTTCAATGCAGCTGTACAAGGTTTGTGATGATTTTTCCCCAGTTTTGTCTTGATTTAGACTTTTGTAGTTATAAATGTTATGTTTGTTCACCATGCTAATCATGAGTGTTTTATAGGAGGATTTAGACTCACACGAGCTTTCATTGTAACAGAGCTGCTAAACTTAAACATATGTTCTCCCACATATCCATGCCCAAACTGAAATCTATATAATTTACACCATTTAACCATAGCAATGTTTCATCCATTGAGAGAATTAAAAAAATGACATAAGTTTGCTCACTGCTGAGCCTCCAAACAGGAAACCGGCGGGAAGCACGCCACCATAGGGGAAGGGCGGGGGAGACATGGTGGCGGCTAGCTGGGGCAAGCTGCGAATGCCCATCGGCGACTTTCGTTGGGGTCCATCCCATTCTTCCTCCTCACTCCGGTGCCAAAACCAGTAGGTGCAACAAGAAGGTCAAGCACCAACGAGGTGCACATCCACACATGGGTGGCGTGAACAGATGGCTACCCCAAGATAATCTGAACTAGGTGCTCACCTCTCTCTCTCTCTCTCTCTCTTTATTTCTTTTTCATTTTCATCTTGATCCCATTCAGGTAAAATGCTGCTCTGTTTTTCTGTCACTAAGCAAGTATATAGCTGGCCACTATCTTATATGTGTTGTACTCTATATTGTAGCTTCCAGCATCCGATGAGAAACCAAGCCAGTTTCTCAGCATGGCAGATAACTCTCTAGACATGATCATGTCTCTAGCAGTTAAGTTTTGAACTAGAACTGTTGATCACATTGTAATTGTTCCTGCTACTGCAGGTTCGACGTGAATTTTGTATTATGTACAGATGGTGTTGGTGTGCCTCTCCATAGGTTTCCACCTCCCAGAATTCATCTTCCTATTGCCACATAATTACATCTTTTGTTTTTGGGACATCAATGTATAGATCCACTGTTTCGCACATATATCCATGTCAAAAACCCTTTGGAAGGTTTCGTTGTCTTGATCCCTAAGGGTTACGGCCGACCTGAGAATATGATGTACTCTTTCTCTAAAGTAGTAATGAGGATTGATACAATGACATGCACAAGTATTTGAGTAGCATGTGACTAATCTTATAGCCCCCTCCCCTGATGTATGGGGTGAATGTTGTAAAATGTTTTACAAATAGATGATGGATTATTGCAATGTCTTACCCAATACAAAAGAAAATCACCCTGATATTCTGATTGTTGAGGATTTTATGTTTGTGTTTATGTTTACAGATTGTGGGAAGGGGGCATGGCGCACTGTTTCACCTTCAGGAGAGAATTGCAGTGTCTTATTTTGTCCATTTTTCCTGCATGAGTTGTGATGTCAAGAGATTTAGAATAGGCTCTTTGCTCTATATTCTGAAATAATAGTCATGTGTCATGTATCATCCTTCGGTGATGTTTAGGTCTAGATGTGTGTCTTTTCGTCCATAAAAAACAGTGAAGTTGTATGTGCATTTCCTTCTATGCATCTCTGCAGATATTTGATTGATGCAAATATGTACTTTGAATTCTTACTGGATGTCTCTCAATATTGCTAAGAGTATCCAATACCCTATGAACCAACCTTCAACATAACATATAACACTATGTAGGAACATCATACCTGTATCTATTTACCTATGCTACAAGGAGTTATTGATCAGTCTCTAAATATTCTTACTCTCATGGTTTGAAAGTTTGGTTTGTTCTCGCCCTTTGCGCTATCATGGGTGTTGACAAAAGGGCCACCATCACTAAGGCTGGAGCGACTTCTTCCGTCAGGCGCACATGGAGAAATGTTAAGCATATGCTTTCGCCTTCAAATGCACTTTCAAGGGACTGCGCCTGATCGTCTACTCAATATAATCAAGTTGCAAGAGCCATTTATTATATAACTTAGCATTTGTATACATGCCTACCAAGACTTCTATGTTTATCATGCTTTTGAATCTTATGTAATCACCTAAGACCATCCTATGCGTTTAATTGTCGGTCATTTGCTGCTTAGATTGTTGTTGGGTGCACTTCTAAACCAATACATGCTTTTGCCTTCAAGTGCACGTCCAAGGGCCTTTGCATAATTTTCTATCAGTATCACTTGCTTGCTGCATGAAGTATCATGAGTTGTGCTTCGGCGGCGGCAATACTTCCTTTAAAAAAGTCTTCCTTTGTCTACTGCATGTTCTCGGCTCATTGCAACTATGCAAGCTCTGCTTTTTAATTTCTTAGTGTAAAGATGCCTTATCAAGGATATTTGCTCAAATAAGTCCAAATGTATGCCAACTGAAAAGGCTCTTATATATGTTTCAATCTACATATTTCAATGCACACTCCTCCAATACCTGGCTTGTGCTCGGCCTTTGCCCCATGGGCGCAACGGGTCATCTAGTAATATCTGAAATGCTACAGAGCTCCCACTCACTTTCTTGTAAATACAGGCTTCACCATCAGTCTATATAAAACCATATGCTTTGATCAGCTTGTCAAAGCATATATTCCAACTCCGAGATGCTTGCACCAGTCCAAAGATGGATGGCTGGAGTTTGCACCCTTTGTTAGCACTTTTAGGATCGACAAAACCTTTTGGGTGCATCATATACAACTCTTCTTTAGGAAATCCAGTAAGGAATGCAATTTTGACATCCATTTGCCAGATTTGATAAAATGCGACAATTGCTAACATGATTCAGACAGACTTAAGCATCGCTACGAGTGAGAAAATCTCATCGTAGTCAACACTCGGAACTTGTCGACAACCTTTTGCGACCAGACGAGCTTTCTAGATAGTAACACTACCATCAGCATACATCTTCCTCTTGAAGATCAATTTATTCTCAATGGCTTGCCGATCATCGAACAAGCCCACCAAAGTCCACACTTTGTTCTCATACATGGATCCTATCTCAGATTTCATTGCCTCAAGCCATCTGTCGGAATCTGGGCTCATCATAGCTTCTTCATAGTTTGTAGGTCCACCATGATCTAATAACATGACTTCCAGGACAGGATTACTGTACCACTCTGGTGCGTAACGTGCAGTGTTCGACCTACGAGGTCCAGTAGTAACTTGATCCAAAGTTTCATGATCATCATCATTAGCTCCCTCTCTAGTTGGTGTAGGCATCACAGGAACGGATTTCACTGATGTGCTACATTCCAATTCGAGAGAAGGTACAATTACCTCATCAAGTTCTACTTTCCTCCCACTCACTTCTTTTGAGAGAAACTCCTTCTCTAGAAAGGTTCCATTCTCGGCAACAAAGATCTTCCCTTTGGATCTGTGGTAGAAGGTGTACCCAATTGTTTCCTTAGGGTATCCTGTGAAGATGCACTTCTCCGATTTGGCTTCGAGCTTATTAGGCTGAAGCCTTTTGACATAAGTGTCTCAACCCCAAACTTTAAGAATTGACAACTTAGGTTTCTTGCCAAACCACAGTTCATACGACGTCGTCTCAACGGATTTAGACGGTGCCCTATTTAACATGAATGCAGCTGTCTCTAATGCATAACCCCCAAAACGATAGTGGTAAATCGGTAAGAGACATCAAAGATCGTACCATATCTAATAAAGTACGGTTATGATGTTCGGACACACCATTACGCTGTGGTGTTCCAGGTGGCGTGAGTTGTGAAACTATTCCACATTGTTTTAAATGAAGGCCAAAGCCATAACTCAAATATTCACCTCCACGATCAAATCGTAGAAACTTTATTTTCTTGTTACGATGATTTTCCACTTCACTCTGAAATTCTCTAAACTTTTCAAATGTTTTAGACTTGTGTTTCATTAATTAGATATACCCATATCTTCTCAAATCATCTGTGAAGGTCAGAGAATAATGATACCAACCGCGAACCTCAACACTCATCAGACTTCATACATCGGTATGTATTATTTCCAATAAGTCATTGGCTCGCTCCATTGTTCCAGAGAACAGAGTTTTAGTCATCTTGCCCATGAGGCATGGTTCGCAAGTATCAAATGATTCATAATCAAGTGATTCCAAAAGCCCATCTGCATGGAGTTTCTTCATGTGCTTTACACCAATATGACTAAACGGCAGTGCCACAAGTATGTTGCACTATCATTATCAACTTTGTATCTTTTGGCATCAATATTATGAATATGTGTATCACTACGATTGAGATTCAGTAAACCATCCACATTGGGTGTATGACCATAGAAGGTTTTATTCATGTAAACAGGACAACAATTATTCTCTCTCTTAAATGAGTAACCGTATTGCAATAAACACGATCCTATCTTGTTCATGCTCAACACAGACACCAAATAACATTTATTTAGGTTCAAGACCAATCCCGAAAGTATCAATCTTGGAACCACTTCCAACACACATCAATCTTGGAACCACTTCCAACACACATCGCCACTTCACCCTCAACTAGTCTCCATTTATTCTGCAACTCCTGTTTCGAGTTACTGATCTTAGCAACCGAACAGGTATCAAATACCCAGGGGCTACTACAAGCACTAGCAAGGTACACATGAATAACATGTATATCAAATATACCTTTGTTCACATTGGAAGTGACAACTTCCTTGCCATTCTTCTTGAAGTTCCCTTTCTTTCCCTTGCCCCTTTTCTTGAAACTAGTGGTCTTGTTAGCCATCAACACTTGATTCTCTTTCTTGATTTCTACCTTTGCTGATTTCAGCATCGCGAAGAGCTCGGGAATCATTTTCGGCATCCCTTTCATATTATAGTTTATCACGAAGTTCTAGTAGCTTGGTGATAGTGACTAGAGAACTCTGCCAATCACTATCTTATCTGGAAGATTAACTCCCACTTGATTCAAGCGATTGTAGTACTCAAACATTCTGAGCACATGCTCACTGATTGAGCTATTCTCCTCCATCTTGTAGGTAAATTACTTGTCAAAGGTCTCATACCTCTCGACACGGGCATGAGCCTGAAATACCAATTTCAGCTCTTGGAACATCTCATATGCTCCGGGGCGTTCAAAAAGTTTTTGAAGTCCCGGTTCTAAGCCGTAAAGCATGGTGCACTAAACTATCAAGCAGTCATCATATCGAGCTTGCCAACCGTTCATAACGTCTGCATCTAGTCCTGCAATAGGTTTGTCACCTAGCGGTGCATCAAGGACATAATCCTTCTATGCAGCAATGAGGATAATCCTCAGATCACGGACCCAGTCCACATATCATTGTTACTATCATCTTTCAACTTAGTTTTCTCTAGGAACATATCAAAAAACATAGGGGAGCTACAACGCGAGCTATTGATCTACAACATAATTTGCAAATACTATCAGGACTAAGTTCATGATAAATTAAGTTCAGTTAATCAAATTACTTAAGAACTCCCACTTAGATAGACATCCCTCAAGTCATCTAAATGATACGTGATCCAAATCAACTAAACCATGTCCGATCATCACGTGAGATGGAGTAGTCATCAATGGTGAACATCTCTATGTTCATCATGTCTGTACATGCTAGGCTTGTCAAGTTTAACCTGAGTATTACACATGTTCATAACTAGCTTGCACCCGTTGTATGTGAACGTAGAGCCTATCACACCCGATCATCACGTGGTGTCTCAGCACGAAGAACTTTTGCAATGGTGCATAGTCGGGGAGAACACTTATACCTTGAAATTTAGTTAAGGGATCATCTTATAATGCTACCGCCATATTAAGTAAAATAAGATGCATAAAGATAATCATCACATGCAATCAAAATATGTGACATGATATGGCCATCATCATCTTGTGCTTTTGATCTCCATCTCCAAAGCAACGTCATGATATCCATTGTCACCAGCTCGACACCTTGATCACCATCGTAGAGTCGGGGTCGTCTCGCCAACTATTTCTTCTACAACTATCGCTACCGCTTAGTGATAAAGTAGAGCAATTACATGGCATTTGCATTTCATACAATAAAGCGACAACCATAAGGCTCCTGCCAGTTGCCGATAACTTTTACAAAACATGATCTCTCATACAATAATGTATATCACATGATGTCTTGACCATATCATATCACAACATGCCCTGCAAAAACAAGTTGGACGTCCTCTACTTTGTTGTTGCAAGTTTTACATGGCTGTTACACGGGCTTCTAGCAAGAACCGTTCTTACCTACGGCACAAAACCACAATGGTGATTTATCAAGTTTGTTGTTTTAAACTTCAACAAGGACGGGCCGCAGCCAAATTCGATTCAACTAAAGTTGGAGAAATAGTCACCCTCCTGCCACCTTTATGCAAAACTAGTTGCAGGTCTGTCGGTGGAACTGGTCTCATGAACGTGGTCATGTAAGGTTGGTCCAGGCCGCTTCATCCAACAATACCGCCGAATCAAAATAAGACACTGGTGGTAAGCAGTATGACGATCACAGCCCACAACTCTTTGTGTTCTACTTGTGCATATCATCTACGCATAAACTTGGCTCTGATACCACTGTTGGGGAACGTAGCATGCAATATCAAAAATTTCCTACGCTCATTCAAGATCTATCTAGGAGATGCGTTTGACAACGCGGTTGATGTAGTTGAACTTCTTCTTGTTCTGACCGATCAAGTGCCGAACGCACGTACCTTCGAGTTCTGCACATGCTCAGCTCGATGACGTCCCTCGAACTCTTGATCCAGTAGAGTGTCGAGGAAGTAGAAGAGTTCCGTCAGCACGACAGTGTGGTGATAGTGATGATGAAGTTATCCGCGCACGGCTTCGCCTAAGCACTACGAGAATATGACTGGAGGCATAAAATGTGGAGGGAGGTGCCGCACACAGCTAACAATTGATGTTGTGTCCTTGTGAGGCGCCCCTTCCCCACATATATAGGTGGCAGGGGAGGAGAGGCAGCCAGGGGCGTCCTAGGGTTGGCCGCAGCCCCCTAGGGGCCCTGCCTTGCCCTGCGCCCCGCTTTCCATGTATGCATGAAGGGGAAGGAACGAGGTGGGGGGGTGAGGGAAGGAAGTGGGAATCCTAATCCACACTTTCCTTTCCCTCCCTTTCCTTCTCTTCCTCCTATACCCTTATAGGGTGCACCAGTCCCTTGTGGGATGGTGTGTTCCTTCACAAGGCCCGTATGGCCCATAGGATTGCCGGGGGTACCTGAAACACCTTCCGATGACCCGATAAGTACCCGATACCCTCCGGAACACTTCCGGTGTCCGAATACTATTGTCCTATATATCAATCTTTACCTCTCGGCCATTTTGAGACTCCTCGTCATGTACGTGATCTCATCTGGGACTCCGAACAACATTCGGTCACCAAATCATATAACTCACATAATACAAAATTGTCATCGAACGTTAAGAGTGCGGACCCAATGGGTTTGAGAACTATGTAGACATGACCGAGACACCTCTCTGGTCAATAACCAATAGTGGAACCTGGATGCTCATATTGGCTCCTACATATCCTATGAAGATCTTTTATCGGTCGAACCGTTATGACAACATTCATTATTCTCTTTGTCCATCGGTATGTTACTTGCCCAAGATTCGATCATCGGTATCTTCATACCTAGTTCAATCTCATTACCGTCAAGTCTCTTTACTCGTTCCGCATTACATCATCCCGCAACTAACTCATTAGTCACTTTGCTTGCAAGGCTTCTTATGATGTGTATTACCAAGAGGGCCTAGAGATACCTCTTCAATACTCAGAGTGACAAATCCTAATCTCGATCTATTGCAACCCAAAAAACACCTTCAGAGATACCTGTAGAGCATCTGTATAACCTCCGGTATCAGGGAGTTGCATAATCTCATAGTCGGACGAATATGTATTTGACATGAAGAAAGCAGTAGCAATAAAACTAAACGATCATTATGCTAAGCTAACGGATGGGTCTTGTCCATCACATCATTCTCCTAATGATGCGACCCCGTTATCAAATTACAAGACATGTCTATGGTTAGGAAACTTAACCATCTTTGATCAACGAGCTAGTCTAGTAGAGGCTTACTAGGGACATGGTGTTTTGTCTATGTATCCACACATGTATAAAGTTTTCGGTTAATACAATTCTATGAATAATAAACACTTATCATGAAATTAGGAAATATAAAATAACAACTTTATTATTGCGTCTAGGGCATATTTCCCTCACCCCTCCCCATGTATATATAGGTGGCAGGGCGGGAGAAGCAGCTCTAGCGGCGCCCCAAGTAGGAGGGATCCTACTTGGGCTCTTGCCCTAGGCTGGCGCCCCCCTTTCCTTCTTTTGGCAATGAGGGGAAGGAAGGAGGACGTGGCGCCCCCCCCCCTTTTCCTTTCTCCCACCAAGGGGGAAATGCAGGAGGAGGTGGCGCCCCTTCATTTCTTCCTCTAGGGCCTGCGGCCAAGGAAAGGGGCGCACCAGCCCCTTGTGGGCTGGTCTATCCTTCCCTCGGCCCATTTAGCCCATATCTTTGCCGGGGTTGCCCGAAACTCCTTTCTGGTGACCCAGTATGTACCCGGTACCCTCCAAAACACTTCCGGTGTCCGAATACTATCATCCTATATATCAATCTTTACCTCTCGACCATTTTGAGACTCCTCATCATGTATGTGATCTCATCCGGGACTCCGAGCAACAGCCAGTCACCAAATCACATAACTCATATAATACAAAATCGTCATCGAACTTTAAGTGCGGACCCTACGGGTTCGAGAACTATGTAGACATGACTGAGACACCTCGCTGGTCAATAAACAATAGAGGAACCTGGATGCTCATATTGGCTCCCACTTACTCGATGAAGATCTTTATCCGTCGAACCATTATGACAACATACGTTATTCCCTTTGTCCATCGGTATGTTACTTGCCTGAGATTCGATCGTCGGTATCTTCATACCTAGTTCAATCTCGTTACCGGCAAGTCTCTTTACTCATTCCGTAATGCATCATCCTGATTCATTAGTCTCTTTGCTTGCAAGGCTTCTTATGATGTGCATTACCGAGAGGGCCTAGAGATACCTCTCTGATAGTCGGAGTGACAAATCTAATCTGAATCTATGCCAACACAACAAACACCTACAGAGATACCTGTAGAGCATCTTTATAATCACCCAGTTATGTTATGATGTTCGATAGTACACAAGGTATTCCTGCGGTATCCGGGAGTTGCAAAATCTCATAGTCGAAGGAATATGTATTTGACATGAACAAAGCAATAGCAATAAAACTAAATGATCATTATGCTAAACTAACGGACCGGTCATGTCCTTCACATCATTCTCCTAATGATGTGATACCGTTCATCAAATGACAACACTTGTTTATGGTTAGGAAACTTAACCATCTTTGATTAACGAGCTAGTCTAGTAGAGGCTTACTAGGGACATGGTGTTTTGTCTATGTATCCACACATGTATCAAGTTTCCGGTTAATACAATTCTAGCATGAATAAAAAACATTTATCATGAAATAAGGAAATATAAAATAACAACTTTATTATTGCCTCTAGGGAATATTTTCTTCATCTTTTTAGCCAAACTAAAGGGATAGACGGGTGAGAAATACAAAGCTATATCAACCATGCATAAAAGAGTTGAAAGAAGACTAAATTATTATTCATAAATATTCATATCATAAACCCACAGTTCATCAGATCACAACAAACACACCGCAAAAGAATATTACATCAGATATAACTCGAAGAATATCGAGGAGAAGATTGTATTGAAGTCAAAGAGAGAGAAAAAGCCATCTAGCTACTAGCTATGGACCCATAGGTCTGTGCTGAACTACACACACATCATCAGAAGGGCAACAAGGCTTATGTAGAAGCCCTCCTTGATTGATTTCCCCTCCGGCAGAGTACCGAAGAAGGCCTCCAGATGGGACCACGGAAGAACAGAAACTTGCAACAGCGAAAAAAGTGTTTAGGTTGGCTCTCTAGTATATTGGGAATATTTGGGAACTTATAGAGGTGGAATTAGGTCAAGAGGTGCCACGAGAGGCCCACAACTGTGGGGCGCCCCCCTGGGGCGCACCTAGCGAGCTTGTCACTCCCTCGTGGCTATTCTAGTCTTCTCCTGAACCTTACTTGGTCCCTTCTGGTCCACAAAAAATTTAATCCAAAGATTTTTCTCATTTTGGACTCCGTTTAATATTGATTTTCTGAAAAGGCAAAAACAAGCAAAAAAAAGGAACTAACACTGGGACTTGGCTAATATCTTAGTCCCAAAAAATGATATAAAATAGCATATAAATGCATATAAAACATCCAAGACTAATACTATAATAGCATGGAATAATAAAAAAATTATAGATACGTTGCAGACGTATCAAGCATCCCCAAGCTTAATTCCTGCTCATGCTTGAGTAGGTAAAAGATAAAAATATAATTTTTGATGCAGAATGCTACTTATCATGTCTATCATGTAATCTTTCTTTTATGGTATGAATATTAAGATCTGAATGATTCGAAGCAATAGTCTATAATTTGACATAAAGACATCAATACTTAGGCATACCAACAAACAATCATGCCTTTCAAAATAAAATGCTAAAGAATTCTATCCCTACAAAATCATATAGCCTTGTCATGCTCCATCTTCTTTACTCAAAATATAAATCATGTGTGTCAGCCAAGCAATTGGTTCATACTTTTTAACGCGCTTTAGCTTTTTCAATCCCCATGCAATACATGAGCATAAGCCATGGACATAGCACTATGGGTGGAATAGAATGCGGTGGTTGAGGGTGTCCCAGACTAATGGGTCCCCGGGCTGCCGATCTATCTCTCGTAGGCCGGACAGTTGGGCCACTCTTGATCCATCATTGGAAGGCCGAGCTATAAGCGACTACGTGTTCAGGAAGGAAACCTCCGAAGCCTTGGTGTATCTTCCAAGTCAAGATAGTAAAGTCGGCATGTTTATCCCCTGATGGTACCCGATCACATGTAACCCTAGGTACCCCTGGTGTCTATATAAACCAGAGGGTTTAGTTCATAGAGGCTAGAACCATCATCCTACTCATCTAGGGTTTAGTTCATCCGATATTGTGGTAGATTAACTCTGTAATCATCATACAAGCACATCAATACAATCAAGCATGACATAGGGTTTTACCTCTTCGAGAGGGCCCGAACCTGGGTAAATCTAGTTTTCTTTCCTCTACCGCTTGTTCAAGCATGACGGAGCTAGGCTGCGAGGCAGTGGGCTGCAAGCCATAGCCTAGCAGAGTGCTTCACGCACAGTTCAAACCTTGTTTTGGGTTCGCGAAGCCCCGATTCCAACATTTGGTGTGCCAGGTAGGGGCATGCCAAAGTTTGTCTGCCTCGCTCCATCTTCACTTCACCACCCCCATGGCCGATGCTCTTCGTGTTCATGCCGAGCATCGGGCCGCCCATGTCGCCCAAACGACATCGGTGGGCCGCGGGGCCCCCCGCCACTCCTCTTCTTCTGCGGCCAACGGCGCTACCGACCCTACCGCTCATGAGCAGCATGACTCCTCTCTACCACCCTCCATGCAGCACGATGGCTGCACCGCCATGCCATCCCTCACTCTGGCCATGACTTTGTCCTCCCACGCTCGCTGCGGGCCGGCAAACGCGCAGGCTGCACTGCTCATGGCACGCAAGCTGCCGTGCTACAGCCCCGCCAACGAAGACTATGATGGTTGGCTGGGCCGAATCACCGAGCTCATCAACACCGCGGGCGAGGCCCCGGCGCCCTCCCACTCGTTCTATCCTCCGCAGCCCCACGCGGGCAATGTGGTGCACGGTGCGCCTCCGCCTCCTCCCCTACGCAGCGACAATGTCGAGCCAAGGCGCGAGGCGCGGCCGCGTGACCCGCTGCGTGGATCGCTGGCGCCGACGCGGGACGAGCCTAGTTGCCAGGCTGTGTAGTAGCCGCTATACCACGCGCATGCACTTCCACCACCTCCGCGTCAGCACCAAGATCGGGCCATTCTAGAGGTTGCGGCGTGTGGGCGTCAAGACCACACCCCTCTCGTACGGGCCACGCCTGTGAGCGCAGCGGGCTGCCGTGCCTTCACTCGTGAGCTGTGACGGGTAGTCTAGCCAGTCAAGTTCAAGCCAGAGCTACCCCATGCTACGACGGCATCCCCGACCCTATGGAGTTCCTCCAGCTCTACGCGCTGAGCATCGAGGTGGCGAACGGGAATGACAAGGTCATGGCGAACTGGTTTCCATGGCCGTGGAGGGCGGCGCACGCTCCTGGCTCATTCACCTCCAGTGGGGGGGGGGTCGATCTCCTTGTGGGATGAGCTCCGCAAGCGGTTCATCGCCAACTTCCAGGGCACCCGCGACTGTGCCCTCACCATGAATGACCTGCGACGCATGAAGTAGCACCCGGGCGAGACTCTGCACAAGTAAATTCAGTGCTTGACCCAAGTTCTCCTCAAGATCCTGAAGGCCTCAGATGAAGCCATCATCTCGGAGTTTACCGACGGTGTAACAGACGTAAGGATGAGCGAGGAGCTCGCCATCAAAGATGACTTGCTCACCACACTGGAGCTGTTCAACCTGGTCAACAAGTGCGTGAGGGCGGAGGAAGGCCGCCTCTCCCTCCTAAACTACCCAGACATTGATCCCGAGGACAAGAAGGCCAAGGCCAAGAAAGCGAAGCATAAGGGCCCCATCGTGCTGGTGGCAAAGCCTGAGCTGAAGCGCGGCCGTGACCGTGACGAGCCCCCCGAGGACGGGCGCCCATTTTGTGTCTTCCACAATGTGCACACCAATAACACCGATGACTGTCAGGAGCTTAGGGCGCTCTGGGACGAGCACCTGGGCCGCTGCCCTGAGCATAGCAACCGTGGCTCCGGCCGTGGAGGAGGCCACAGTGGAGGCTATTGGGACAACCGCAACCCCTTCTAGGGCTGGCGTGACTAGCCTCGCAAGGATGGCTGGCATGACCAGCCTCGTGACGGTGCCTGGCGTGATCAGCCTCATGAGGCTTTTCCTTAGGGCAACGCTAGCCTTCTGCCTCTGCCAATGTCGCCCAGGAGGAACGACGACAACTAGCAAGATGAGGGGCTGGGGGCTACCAAGAGCCTCACGTGATTGCCTGCATCCTCGGCGGTGCTCAGATGCCCGCCTCCAACCTCCTCTTCAAGGAGTTCTCTCTTGAGGTGAACGCGGCCCTCCCGAGTCTTGAGGTTGTGTGTCCCCTCGAGTGGTCACAGTATGCCATCACTTTCGACTCCAAGGACCACCTCAGGTGTCAAACCACTTCTAGCACGCTGCCCATGTTGTGCACGCCTACCATCAGCAATGTTTCAGTCACCAAGACCCTCATTATGGTGGCGCCGCCATCAATGTCCTCTCCGTGGAGACATTCGAGACGCCTCAAGTGCCTTACAACCGGCTCATAACCACCAGGCCATTCTCTAGGGTGACCGACGGTTCCTCCACTCCCCTGTGGTAGGTGTGCCTCCCTGTCACCTTTGGCAAGCGCGATAACTACCACACTGAGCTGATCGACTTTGACGTGGCCTGCATTGCCCTCCCGTACAATGCCATCCTGGGATACCTTGCCCTCGCCCAGTTCATGGTGGTTGCCCATCATGGCTACAACGTACTCAAGTTGCGGGGATGCAGCGCGTCATCACTGTCGCTTGTGATGAGAAGGATGCGGTCTGCTCCCTCGAGCATGCCTACCGGGCCACAGTGGCTGAGAACTCTGACGACGAAGGCGACCTTGCGCCCCTTGAGGCTACCCCCGCAAGGAAGAATAAGCCCCTTCCCAAGAGCCATCTTGTGGCCAAGAAACCCATCGGCAACGCCATAGGTGTCGCGCCTACCGCCGGGGCGCCTCTTCCTCCTGCATAGGAAGGCGCGCCAGACGCCTCCCTCAGGACGAGCTCAGGGGCTTCCAATTGGAGAGCATCTGACCTAACTAGGACGACAAGGGAGGTGCTCGGGAACCACCTGCAGGCATCCTTCAATGTGCGTCCCCACAAGGAAGGGACAAGGGGCGAGGCGCTTGGAGCACAAGAATTCATCACCAAGGCAATCGGCGAACTATAGGAAGCACGGACCATGCATGGCAAGTGTCGGACCGCATGGCCCACCGACTCGGCTACCGCTCCCGAAGTGGGCGGTGAGCTGAGAGTCTGCCTCAACATTCCGGGCCTCAACAGGGACGCTTCCCAAGACCTCTTCTGGCCATCGCGTGTCGGCCGGGGCGGGGGCTTCCCTTGCAAATACATCTGCATGCCCGTCGGCCTGCTAAACACGGGCGCCACATACTAGCGGTTCACGCAGCTCGTGCTGGCGTCTCATGAGGCCTGGCGCCGGGTACTGATGACTCACGAGGCTTTGGCCCCTCGCGAGCCTCTCGGGCCTCAAGAGCCACCCTACTCGTGAAGAGCAAACCTCCACGGCATGCTTCATCGACTCCCTCGACGCTCCCGCAACAACATTGCCAGGTGACTTTTTGGTTTGTTCAATTGAGGGCACCCCACGGGCTGCATTATCCTCAGGCTGGTTAGGGTCCTTCCCTATAGCTACATCATTTTGCTCATGTATCAAAACCAGCTATGCTTTCATGAGTTACTTTAATCATTAACCATGCATTCTGACACCGCATTATGTCCCGAGGTGTCTCCCCTTGAGGACCCATGTGCTAGAGGCTCTCCTCCTGATTGTCCCATGAGCAGGGGCTGGTGGCACGGTGTCTATGCTCGGGTCCATCCCTGTAGTGTTGATAAACCAAAGTGACAGAGCTCTGGCTCACGGGCCAGCCCCCTGCACGTCACCTCGTCAGGTCCTTAGTGCCTTATCTCCTCGCGGAACTATCATGAGCAGATCAGCAGGCACACATCGTCTTTTGTAGCTCGTAATCTACTGATGTGAAGGAGTTTTTAGGGGACATGCACCCGAATAGTGCCTAGACAGCGCCTTCCCGCCTCAGGGGGGTCGACCTCAGTCAGGCGGCGACCTGGCCCACAAAAAGCTAAGTACAATCACCTTATACACCACGATATCATTGGCGGAGTCCCTTCCATCATGACCCTTGCAAGGCGGGCCACCTCTTTTCCATGTGAGTCACTTGCGCGTTAAAAGGGGAGCTCTTGAGCATTGCACCTCAGGAGCTCTTACTAGCTATCGGGCCTTCACCCCCTGGCCTTGTCCCAGGCATTGCGACTTGACATACCAGCGATGACTGAGCGTCGCTCGAGGGCCGTGTCCCAAGGACGTAGAGCACTTTGGCGAGCAAGGAAAAAGAAGGTCAAACCTTGCGAGGGAGTATGAGAAGAGGGGTGCGGCCCAGTGGTGTCGACATTGCTTGAAATATAAAGAACGTCAATTTTTTGTGCAGCCCTCACGAGACTTGTATTGAATCATCGCAGAGATACGGTACACAAGGAATCAGGCTCCAAGGAAGTGCGCCCCACAAGGCATGGATCCCCCGTAGGCTACGGATGCCTCACTCTGGACCTTAAGCTAAGCCGTACTCTTCGCGCCTTGCGTGACTCTTACCAATAAGGTTTTGCCATCATTTTTGCAATGTCGTACGGGCGAGCCCCCCTTTTTCTATCAAGAGCCGCTTGCGCATCAAGGGGGACCTCTTGAGCATCGAGGCTCAGGAGCTCTTACCGAACCTCGAGCCCCTCACTTCCTGGCCTTGCCGTAGGCATCGGGACCTGGCATACCAGCGACGGCTGAGGCTTGCTTGGGGACTAGGTCCCAGAGATGCCCCCATAGGGCTCATGCTGTTCGGATGTAGGAAATGAAGAAACAAAATAAAACTTACTCTCGAAGGCCGCCACTCCTGGGGCTCCAGCTCCGGCCTCGCCAACTCTTAGTCAGAGTCCTCCTCCGCCTTGACACGGCTGCGTGGTGGCTCGTCGGGGTCATCATCGCTCCCTTTTCCCCTAGAGGTGGCGCTGTTACCGTCGCTGGTGTCATCTCCGAAGGAAAGGCCATCACCACTACTGTCTATCTCCATGCAACACCCCAGGCAGCCACTGGCCTCCCCAAAGACCTTCACGAAGAGCATCGCGGCCCCGTCGAACTTGAAGTGGAGGGTGTGCCCCTCCTTCAAGCCGCGGGCGTGGGTGAATGACTTCCACCCCTGATTCAGGTGCACGAAGCTGACATGAGTGAACTCAGGCTCCATCCAGGAAGACTTGTCGCAGCAGCCATCCGGCTGCAGCCAGAACCCAAGGGGCGTGTCCGCCACCAGCTTCTCCGTTAAGGAGTTTGGGAGTTGGATCCAGGTGCGGGGCGGAGTGTTCATCCAGATGAAAAACTTGCAGGCTGAGTCGACAAAGTGGGACGGGGCCAGAGGCGGCCTGGTGGCCGTGCTGTTCCTTCCTCCTCGGCCATGGCCGCGTCGGCCCCCATGAGCGTGACCGCGTCGGCCCCCACGACTGCCGGAGCCAGTGCAAGCAACCAATGGAGGACGCTCACGTCCCCGGGGAGTCGCCACGGGTGTAGTCCCGGACTTGCGGGGCCGGCCCCGCCTTCTTGCAAGCTGCGCTGGCTCTGCTCCCTCCATTGTCGCCTTGCCCTTCTCTTCAGCGGAGAACCTCCTCAGGGGCACTATGCCAACAACGGCGAAGTTCGGAGATGAGGAGGCGAGAAGACAAAGATGGGCCGAGGGGTCCGACCCCTCACCCTTTTATATCAGTTGAAGGGGGCGGTTTACGCCCCTTCGCCTTCATGCAATGATGGCCCCGCGGTGTGCACCAGGCTTTTGTTAGCCCGGGCGGTTGCTAAGGAGTCGCGGGGAAGTGGAGGCATTCCATGCCTCGTCGTGCGCCACACGTCAAGCCTGGCCCACATGCGGTTGGGGCCCACATCACTTCGCCCCTTTTCTTCACCTCTGCCTCCAAGAAGGGTCATGCGCATCGCAAGCTCGGGGGCTACTGTTGGAGCTCTGGGACCAGGGGTACCCATGCCCGTCTCCATGGCTCGTGCGGCCCAATACCAAGACTTCACGAGGGCCCCCACCTCACGAGGCGAACCACATCAAGGCCTCCTGCAGGGAGGTGTCCCGAGGTTACCTCACGAGGCCCCCTAAGGGGCGGATACTTCTAGGCGTGCCACCTAGCCTCATGAGGCACATGGTGACATGAGTCATGACGAGCGAAGCCAGGAGGGTGCCAGTGGGTGGAGGCAAGGACACTATCCTCTTTGGTGCTAAGGAGGCAAATATGTACACGGGTTCCCAAGGAATCCCCCAATGGTTGCCATTCCGGTGCAACGAGACCAAGACCATGGACCCGCTAGGACGGAAATCATCACCGAGCCCACCTGCGCGTCACGACCAGAAGCTTTGCAGGAGAAGACCACCTTTAGTTAGGATAGGGTGTACTACTGTCCCCTTTCAAATTGGCCGCAGTGGTATTCCTTCCCGCCTAAAGCCTTGGGGGAAGAGGACCAGTCCAGTATAAGTATAGGCTAGCCTGCACATTAGAGAGAGGTGGGTTCGAGGTTGAGTCCATCTGATCCATTCAACCCTCGAGCCATCACGAGGCAGCTCTCCCTTGTACTACTTCATACTCATTCTCCTCTCGAGGAAATCAACCACAAAGAGGGAGTAGGGTCTTACATCGCAAGGTGGCCCGAACCTGGGTAAATCTCATGTTCCTTTCCTCTTCCGCTTGCTCAAGCACGACGGAGCTAGGACGTGAGGCATTGGGCTGCAAGCCATAGCCTAGCGGAGTCCTTTGCTCATGCCCCAGAGTTCGAACCTTGTTTTGGGTCCGCGGAGCTCCGAGTCTGACAAATTTGTCTGAAGAAGTCCAAAATGCAAAATTGTAAACCGAACGGCTACAGAACTCCAATGCCCATGAATGGCCAACTGAACTCAAATGTGTATAGTAAAGATTATGATCAGAAGGCTTATTATTCGATGATTGGTTCCTTACTCTACCTATGTGCATCCAGACCTGATATTATGTTGAGTGTTTGTATGTGTGATCGTTTTCAAGCTGCACCTAAAGAATCACATCACAAAGCGGTCAAGCGTATTTTGAGATATTTGGCTCACACCCCCACCTTAGGTTTATGGTATCCTATGAGAGCACAGTTTGATCTCATTGGATATTCAGACTCAGATTATGCAGGTGACCTGGTTCATAGGAAATCTACTTCGGGGACATGCCATTTCATCGACAGATCTTTAGTATGTTGGTCATCAAGGATGCAGAATTGTGTCTCTCTCTCTATGGATGAGGCCGAATATATTGCTGTTGGCGCATGTCGCACTCAGTTATTATGGATGCAGTAGTCTCTGAACGATTTCGACATCAAGGTTAAGAAGATTCCTCCATTCTGCGAAAATGAGAGTGCGACCAAAATTTCACACAATCCAGTGCAACATTCTCGCACCAAGCATATTGCCATCAGACATCATTTTATTCACGATCATGTTTCTCGAGGGGATATAGTTATCAGTCATGTCAATACTGAAGATAATCTCGCTGACATGTTCAGCAAGCCCTTGGATGAGAAAATATTCGGCGCATTACGGTGTGAGCTAAATATCCCAGAATCCGCAAATGTGCAGTAAGCTGGACTCGACACCCGTACCATCACTTCCACATCTTAGAAGGAATGGGTGCACAACACTCGAAGAGTTTGGAAATTTTGACAAAGTGAAATTTTCTTTCTGAGAGTGAATACATTAACGAAGAACTAGTCTAATTGGGTGCCAGGATAATTGTGCGATGCTCGGGGTCATACAGTTTTTCTATGGTGGGTCACACCACCACAATTTCCCTTTGTTGAGTTGCCTTTCGGTTAAAGGATTTTGTGTTAGTCAGAATGTATTTCACTCATAGCCTTTCTATTGGGTTTTTGTGTTTCTTTGTCTAAGTGAAATACCTAGGACCCTGTTTTCCCTCTATTCTATCTCTTCCAGTATATGATGTTCCGTTATGAATGCTCAAATTTCATATGGTAATGAAACTTTATCTGGTGTCCTTGACCACGCTAAAGGTTCGTTCCAAACTTAATTCATTTTGGCGAAGCCGTCCAAAATTTGGGGTTTTCCGCCCAAGTCAGGATGACGATCATTGATGATGGTTGCCACGTGCTCTTCATCCTTTGGCTATGGCCGCCCGATCAGATTCACCCGATGTGGTTATTT
>NC_041383.1:289917772-289927947 GCF_002162155.2 Triticum dicoccoides | reverse complement strand
TGTGTGTGTATAGGGTGGGTCTACTATGATAACACCCCTTAAGAGTCTTATTCTGATAACACCTGGCTTAGTGTGCACATCCCCCACCCCGAGCGCCGCCGCCCCTCCCCTCCCCGCCTTCTACCGCGGCGGCGGCTTGGGAGTGCTGCTGACCCTCACCTTCCTGCCTTCTACCGCCGGAGCGGCTTGGGAGTGCTGCCGCCCCTCCCCTCTCCGCCTTCTACCGCAGCAGCGGCCTGGGATCGCCGCCGCTCCTCCCCTCCCGGTTTCTTCTGTGGTAGTGGCCTTGGAGTGATGCCACCCCTCCCCGCCCTGCTTTCTCCCGCGATGGTGGCCCGGGAGCACCGCTGCCACTCCCCTCCCGGCCTTCTCCTACGGTAGCAGGCGGCAGCCACGCGCCCCTCCCCTCACGGCCTTCTTCCGCGGAAGTGGCCAAGCAGCGCCACCGCCCATCGCCTCTCGGTGTTCTTCCACGGCAGCAACCGAGCAGTGCCTCCCCCGCTCGCATATCGGCCTTCTTCCGCAGTAGTAGCTTGGTAGGGCCGACACCAATCTCCTCCTGGCCTTCTTCAATGGCGTTGAGCGGTGCGTCTTCAATTACATGTCCTTCATCAGATGTGGATTGGCGCTGCCTCGACATAACACCAATTCGAGGAAGGAGAACTGTGCGCAAGGTTCCCTCATACATGGCAACTTCTTGGATGAAGGCTCCGACGACCTTCAACGCAAATCCTCCGTCTCCACTCACCTTGAGCAACGTCTAGAACGCTCAATAACTTCAGTTCACCATACGGGATGATGCAGTCCGCGTGCATTAGTTTGCAGTACCCTTTCATACACATTGCAGTTCGTATGATTCAGTTCATTTTACCTGACAAAGCAGCTCGGCCGTTTTGTGCAGGAAATGAAATTCAACAGATACAAAATGCCGCGCATAATTGACAACCCAGGGACCATCAACTTTCGGAAGAGTCAAGCTTCTTCCACAAGAGCCTGGCTGGGTTACCCCTAAGATTCGCGACAACAAACAGGGTGCAATACTCTTCGGAAGAAGATTTTTTCCAGGAAGAAGAGGTAGTCGAAGATGACGACGATGTCACCCTCATGTGGGATGGCACTCACTGACAGGATGATGAAGATGATGATGATGATGAAGATGAGCCAATAATAGTTCTCAACCAAGAGTACACGCACAAGTACACTACATTTGGACAACATATCCGAATAGACAACGGTGATGCTGTTGACCATGATGTTCCAGAAGATGATGATTATGATGATGTGCCTCCGCTCTAACAATTTCAAACAAATCCAATGAGACATCACCACAACACTGGATTACCATTGCATCCACCTACTTCACCATAAAACAGAGCTCAGTGTGCACATGCTGCACAAAAAAATAGACCTCCGAGTGGATCTCCTGCACCAAAATTCAGAGCTCCAAGTGGACCTGCTGCATCAACTTCAACACTGTGACCACCAAGGGTGCCTCGGTCCGAATTCAACGGCAGGTACATGTGGTCCTCACTATTGCCACTGCGAGATCCTCAACTACGCAGATCTTCTATAAACCCACCTTGTCCAATACAACCTGATGAGCTACAAACGCCACCGGATGAACGACATTACACACATGTAAGTTTATGTCCGGAAAAAATAATAATATTTGTAGTCCATTCAGATAACATTGCAGTGCACGCTGATATTTCAAGTGAAGTTTGGCCTGACATCTAATGCAGTCGACTCTTCTGAAACTTAGTAACATTGAAGTGCTTTCTTAACACGTATGCAGTCCTCGTATTTAAAAAGAATAGTACACTTTGTCTCATAGAGCATTGCACTTTATGCAGGATAAAAACATGCCGCCGAACCTCATACCTGCCATTGGAATGAAGTTCACCATGTACGACAAAGCATGGGACTTCTACAACACTTACGCAAGATATGCAGGGTTTGGCATACGCAAGTGGGCAAAACACAAGACAAATGCCTACATTGTCTGCTCAAGAGAAGGGGCGCACAAGCAGACTATGTCATATTATGACCGGAAATGTGAGAAGACGTCAAGAAGGATTGGCTGCAAAGCAAGAATTAGAGTGAAAAAGAGGAAGAATGGTAGATTTGTGATAGAAATGCTTGAGCTCAACCACAATCACAAGATGCTAGAAAGCCTCGGGATGCTTTTGCACATGCACTCACACAAAAGAGACGATCCTTGATTGACAAGTTGGTGAAGGACATGCAGCTGGACAACCACGCACACACATAGATGATGTCAATGTTGTCGCGTATGTCCGGTGGTATGCAGTTCATGGGACATACTAGCCGTGACTTGGTCAACAAGTAAGCACGTCACACAACATATCACTTCTGAATTCTGTGGATAATTATTTCCTATTTGATAAGATGAGTTTGCATTATGTTTGAAATGCAGGAAACATAAGTTTGCTAGAGAGGAGTCTGAAGATGACATCAAGAAACTTCTAGATTTCTCCGAGGAGATGCAGAAGATCAAACCAGAGTTCTTCTACGATTATGACGTTGATGCAGATAATCTTGTCAGAGACATCTTCTGGGCCAACGCAAGTTGCAAAGGATCGTATGAAGATTTTTGAGGCAGCGTTACATTTGACACGACATA
The DNA here is from genome assembly GCF_002162155.2 of Triticum dicoccoides. Classification (NCBI taxonomy): domain Eukaryota; kingdom Viridiplantae; phylum Streptophyta; class Magnoliopsida; order Poales; family Poaceae; genus Triticum; species Triticum dicoccoides. Next base: position 289,925,303 of record NC_041383.1, on the reverse strand, counting down.
TAAAACTAACAAATTCCACATGCCACTGGGAGTCTTCGTGGGAGTGAACCATCATCTATAGAGCACCATATTTGCTATCACCCTTGTGCGAGATGAAACGATACTGTCATTTGAGTGGTTTTCAAAACATTCCTAAGGTGTATGAACAACAAGCCGCCAATCTGCATCCTCACAGGTACAAATACAACACCTCTATACTTACGTTTGTTTGGTACCCTTATATTTCTTCCATCTTTCTTACACATAAACAACTTAATAAAAAACACTATTTGTGCCTCTTAGACCAATGTTCTTCGATGAAGGAAGCATTAAAAACTAGCCTCCGAGATACATTACATAAGTTGTGTCGGTGGCACATCATGATACAAAGACCACCTCGCCTTGCTGTATAAGGCACACGAGAAACTAAAGGATGAACTAACTGTTGTGCTAAACCACCCACTAATGCTGCCAAAATTTGAACGGACATGGAAGGACCTCATACAGAAATACAACTTGCAAAACGACGAAGTGATGAATTCACTATGGGATGACAGGCACAAGTGGATCTTGGCTTACTACAAGGAAATTTTCTGTGCTCGGATGACTTCCACGCAGAGAAGCGAGAGCAAGAACTGCATATTGAGGAAAAACTTCGTCAATGAGAAGCATGATCTCCATATATTCGCTCAACAAGTGGACAAGTGCAATCAGACCAGGAGGGCCGCCGAGCACGCAGAGACAGTAGGAAATGAGGTAAATAAAACGTCCATCAAAAACTACTAAATAACTACAAAAACAAACAATATTTTCATTTCTCTGATTCATAACGTTGCATTTCTGATCATGCATTCAGAGGTAAAGACAACAACCTAGTTGGGTTTGAAGTTCAGCTATCAAAAGTGTATACAACGGCTGTTTTTGCAGATTTCAATGAAACACTATACGGTGGCACTACATTCAGAGCAGAACTGTGTCCTGAGAACCCGACAAAGTACCTCATACACTACTACAAAAGATCGGACGCATTTGATTGGGCAAGGCATGATTTCCGTGTGGTCGCCGATGAATAGTATAGTGTCTACGAATGTGAGTGCAAACTCTGGACACAAACAGGTGCGGCTCGCTAGCACAAAAAATCCTAATTTTTCTGAAAGTCATGCATGAAGCTCACTTACTGAACTTTAAAAATCCACATGCATAAGTAACTCACAAAACCAAGTGAAGTTAACTTCCTTAAAATGAATAATAACAATTTTTTATATTAATTTCACGCAGTTCACATACAAAACAAAGAAACGTGTGTTGTCTGCAAGGCTATTTTGCGTCCATGTGTTATGCATGCTTTCTCACCTAAGAGCACTCAAGATTCCTGAGGTGTACATCATGAAAAGATACACCCGGAATGCAAGATGAAATGCAACATTTGACAAAAGAGATTACGAACAAACAACACCAAATGGAAGTTCGCTATTTTCTCGTAGAAAATTGCTGTCAGAAACAGCAATGGACCTTGCAAACAGAGCAACATGATCCGATGACGGGTACCATAGAGCGTTGTCTAGTATAAGGGCACTGATCAAGGAAGTTGATGTGCTCAACAAAGAAGAAGAAGATGCAACAAAAATGAAACAATGTGAGAAATCCCAGCTTGGCAAGAATATCGATCAAGTAGAAAATACAGAACACAACGCAACTGCTGCAATAAAAAAAGAAACAATTCTTCCACCTCCTATTTCAAACATGATAGGAAGGAAGAAAGGTGGTGATGCAACCCAAAAAAAGGTTGCATGGAAGGAGAAAATGATGAAAAAAACAGTAAGTCACAGCCTGAGCTAGACAGTGAAGGCCAACCACTGGGAATAAGAAGGTGCAAGACATGCAATGCCATCAACATCCACAATTCTAGGACCATGGTGATGCACAACCAAACAGATATTCCAATGACAACACTAAGAAGTGGACGGAACCGAGACATTACAGCATCTATGAAAGAGGAAGATACACAATTCAAGAACCTGCCCCAAAAGAACATGATCGCAAAACAAGGAAGATGAAGAACATGAAATCATAGAAGAATATGATGATACAACTGAAGAAGAAGTGGCTTATAAAGAAGCAGATGAGGAAGACGAGCAGGAAGAAGAAGAGAGTGGAGACGACGAAGAACATGATGAAACTGAAGAAGAAGTGGCTTATGAAGAAGCAGATGAAGAAGAGGAGGAGAAGGAAGAAGAGAGTAGAGATGACGAAGAACGTTATGAAACAATGCCCACAAGACCACCAAAGAAGATAAAGAAAACAGAAAGGAATGCTACTGTACAAAAACAACTAAGAACGACACGACATACAAAAAACAGAAAGGTAGCACTGGTACAACGAGGTGCTATACAAATATTATTTAACCCCTTTCCGCGACAACATTTGGAACCGTTGCCAAGTGAGTGTGGGTGATAGGGTGGTCCTTCCGACACGACCCAGAAACCGTCAGGGATATGGAGCCATGATCTAGAGGCCTTGCAAAATGTAATCCTGTGCGATGAAGCACACACTAAATTCTTTCACATGTGTTGGATCAGTGATTAAACATTTCTAATGACGCAATGAAACCAAATGGTGTGTCGTAATGAACCATTTGGGAAACAATATGTAAGGCACACGGGCCAACATATGAACTGTGTGTGATGTGTGCCCCAGCACACACGAGTTCTCTGAGGAAACCATCTGCCATGCAAGACTCCATCACACACGTTTCCCAACAATTACCATGTGCGATAATATTCTATCATAGATGGTTCAGGAGCCCCTTCGCACACATACACGTGTTGCAGACCGTTTGTGATTTGTTGTGTATCACCGATGGTTGCGGCAAGAGTGACGTGTACTTTTCATTTGGGATCCCACACGTTTCCTGAAAAAATTACTACTGGGATTACATTTTACATTGGGCACGGTTTACTCCGAGCTCTCGTGTGCGATAACATGATATCACAAACGGTTCTAGAGACTCTACACACACATAGTACTACTGTAGATCATTTGTGATCTCTTGTGTATCACCGGCGGTTCCGCTATGATTGACGTATGCTTTCTGATGTGGATTGCACACACTCATTTAGTTGAATCGTGTGCGGAGCAATTGCCAGGTTAAGAGAAAAATATCCCATTTTTAATCGGCATGCAAAAAGAAAATTCGCCACAATATTCAATTGAACAAATAGTGTCCACAAGAAAAACATTCATCTGATTTCGCAACAATTGTGAATGAACATATGGTAGCTAAATTCCAATGATTTGTCGAGACATATATGCATTACATAATTAATCATAGTGTACGAAATACGAAGACCTTGTCAGATGGAAAACAATGGATCCTCGCGTATATGTTTAGCGGCTAACTCTTACTGAATGTTTTAGGAGAACACATGCTGGAATCTTCATTATCATCAGTGGGATTGATGTAGTGATTCAGGAAGAAGTCGCTGGTAAATCTCCGAACCATCAGCAATTCACCAGCGGGGAGCGGTTCAGGGCTCCTCATTTCTAAGATGAGCTGCAATATTTTTAAGATCAAAATGTGCCATATGAGTGGAGTAGAAGATATTAATTAAGATAGACTTACTGTTACTAATTCACGAGGATCTTCACAACTATCAGCAGATTTGCAGATGGAGATCATGTATGTGCAAACATAGTATCCACAAAGGCTAGTCCCTGCTTGTTGCTGAAGACACTGAAATTTTTTGTACAGAATTAGTCATGTATTTTTCCTATTAGGAACAACCTAACCGATATTAGATGTAATTTTTTCTTTGGACAGAAATAGAAAGAGGTTTACTTAGAAGCTTGAACATTTGTCTAGCATAAGAAAAGGTATTTGCAGACTATTTGATAAATTTTCCAAAAATAACGGATTTTGGTGTGTTACCGGAGAAACGATCTCGTGCTATAGAGGTAGTTCCCTCTCGAACAGGTTCCCTAGTTTAGTTTCCCATAATGCAAGCACACTGCAAATGAAGATGAATTTTAACAACATCAATTATTGAACCAGATATGAATGCAAATTAAATTCAACATCATAGAATTCAATACATATCCATGAATTGCTGAAGATGCATCAGATCTTGATCATTTGTTGACTCTCTGAGAGAATCCATGTAGAAACCATGAATATTGAATTATGTCGAAATCTGAAAGGTAATCAGTGTATGCATGGTAGTTTACTTGACTTACCATTCATGATATGGCCAGAGAAATGATTCTGCATGGGACGTGTTTTCGAAGATACAGACGGTCGTGTTAATAGCGCATCCTCGTAGGTCCTTACCATCTAATGCTGTGCCATTTGCTAATGCGGGATCTGTGAAACACACACTCTCCATTTTTCTTCTCTGCGCGTTCAATCCCCCGAGAGGAATAAAATGTAGTTAGTCATTTATCATTTATAGCCTTGTATGGAGAAGTTGATCAGAGTTCGTTAAGTACTTACAAAATCAGGCATCTAACAAGAGTGGCATCTAGCTCGTTGAAGTTGAAGAAGAGATGTAAGTCCTCAAAACTCACATTGATGGAACCAACATTGTGTCGGAAATGATCTCTATTGTAGTGGACTAGCAGACCATGATGACTTGCTAACCTTTGATCCATGCAATATTCATGTAACTCGCAATAACTGGAGCCGCACACATCAAAGTAATCACCAACAAGAAATGGCTGGCCATGGACGTAATTGCGTGCTTCAAGTAGGTCTGCTTTATTTTTAGCAAGCTGCAAAGCTATTTCTTCATCATCCATGCCGCCAGAAATAATATTACTCCCTGATTCGAACAACCACCTGTTAATTTGGTTCTGGGCGATGAGTGCTTTAAGTAAGAGGCAATCGTTCTCTTTTCACTTCGCTCTCCCGCCGTGCTTCCTCGCGGGTGCAGCGTTTTTGGCTGCTTCCTTCTTGGTACTTGAAGCATTTGTGATAGAACGTCTGGTTGGCTGCAAGGTAGACTGCCGAGCAGACGGTGAAGCTTTGACAGACTGCTTAGCAGACAGTTTATCTATGCCGGACTGCTGTGCTGGCGGTGCTGCTGTGACGGACTACTGGGCCATAGGAGCAGAGGCATCAAACTACTGACCATGCGTTGAAGCTATGTCGGGTTTCCGCGCAGGTGATGCCAACTTGTCGGTGTGCCGAAGAGGCTGTGCCAATGTGTTGGTTTGCTGAGCAGGAAGTGTTGATGCATTAGTATGCTGATCATGAGGTTGCGTACCGAGAAGTCGGTTCTGGACCTACAGACTGCTTAGCAGGCGGTTCCAAAGCATCAGACTGCTTAGCAGTCCGTTCTACCAGGTTGGTCTGTTGAGCATGTGCTGTAGCTGGGTCTCGCCCCGCTGCTTCAGCAGCCGACATCTAAACTAGTGGTGCATCTTCAACAGTTGTAGACCTTGCCATTGGCTGCTCTTGGGCAGACGATGACATGGCCTGTACGACACAAAGTCAGTCTGGCTGATCACATGTTGATGCATCAACCATCGGTTTACAAGTATTAGGTTATTTGGGGGAAGCACGCGAGAGCTGTTGTGGCAAGGAGAGCATCACCGGTTGAGGGGCAACATTGGTTGCTCTTGGTGAGGCTTCAGGGATCTCATCGATGAACTCTATTTCCTTTCATGGCCACTGGATGTGATGTAACAGTGTTTCTCCCAAGGTCCTTTGCTCATCAAAGTCTCCTAGGACATTCTTCAGGGCAAATTCATTGAATCCAGGCTTTACTTCAGTCACTTAGCCCTTCACACAGCCCGACTTGAATGTCACATTGTCCAACAGGAGGCCCTCTTCCAAGAAGGGTGGGCAAACCCATGCCATTGCACATTTTAATGTACCTTCATAATGTGTAAGCATGCCCTTCCGTCTGTCTTTCATTCTGGATAGATCAGATATATCATCATCATGAGCAGCTGCAGTCTCAGTGTCACTGGGGTCAGCTGATGCACAACTACTCTTGTGCGGTGTTGTCGCGCAATAAGCAGCATCCTCCATGCCCACCTCCCCTCCCATCTACGGGCAATCTGTCAGTGTTAGAGTCTTCTGCACCATCATTGACTCCTCAATATCCTTTCGCACAACCGGATACATGTCCTTCCTCAACCCTTCATACAATTCATTCTGCTTCATCTCACTCCTCGTTTTTTTCATGCTGAGCCTCTCTTCTTTATGAGTGTGAAAGCCCTATTGTGCGGGACATTAACACCTATACCCATTGCACGGCCAGGGGGCTCTCTTGTTTCCAGAGCATCAGACAGATTGTCCAATGGCCATGCATTGCCGTAGAACTGTCCAGGGATCTTGGAAGCCTTTAACATCACTTGATCCAGTTCTTCATCATGTGAGTTTTCAAAGTAATAAGTTCCGTCATCACGCCTCCTTGCACGTGCCCGCAAGTAGTCTCTAGCGTCTTTGCCCCAGATTTCACTAAAGGCCGGTTTCCCACCCGCCGCTACTACTTCTTTGTCCTCCTGGTCCCATATCAGTTTCATGTTGTAGTATCCCGCCACACCCATACGGTGGGTGTGTGTGTTCCTCTTTTGAAGTTCCGATTGCTTAGCACTTTTCTCAGCAAACTCTGTAGTTGCCCTGACCCTTTTGAATATTGCCCAGTCTGCCTTTGTAATTTGGGGGTATGTGGGGATTGGGTCCTTGCCTTCACTCAAGTACTTCTTATACAACACGTGCTTCCAGTTTCTCCAAGAATCCCTAGCCTTCTTCAGCGCAGCGTGTTCCACCTACATTCTCCACTACTCTAGAACGTTGAAGTGATACATGATGTAACTCCCCGAATTCAATGCGCCATGTGTCTTCCAGTTATTCGCCGTCGTTGTCATGTCATTTGCTTGCGCGTTGCATTTTTCCATGTCATCATCTGCATTTCATCTGCTTGTTTTTCTAACTTGCATCCATTCGGGTTCCCCCGGTTCTCTGCTTTGTCCGTTCTAAGCCCAACCACCCTCCCACATGCACAGGTGCACCCCCCTCTTGTATCTTTTCGTGAGCGGGTATTAAACATTCTCGGAATGGACCAAGTCTTGCCAAGTGGACTTGCTACACCATCGGTAGACCACCTGTCAAGTTTCGTTCCATTTGGAGGTCGTTTGATGCTCCAACGGTTAACCGGGTAACCGCAAAGGCCTTTGAGTGTTGCAGCCCAACGCCCTCCAAAACAGCCCTATAACCCATCTAATTCACATCCATGCTCTCGGTCATTCGATCACGACCGTGTAGGCGAAAAGCGAACCCCATTTGGAGTCTCCTAGCTCCCTCTACCTATAAATATGTGATCCCCTCCGATTTTTTCGCGCAGTCCAAACCCTAGCCTCCGGAGCCGCCACGTGGCGCGTCCGACGTCCCCGCGCCGCCAGCCCGCCTGGCCCGGGGCCGGCCCCCGAAGCCCATCTGCCGCCGCCGCCCGCACCCGCCGCCTCCTCGCCATTCGCCGGACCCCCGCTGCCCGTCTACCCCTCCGTCGACGAGCGCCGCCGCCGCTCGCGCCATCTTCGCTGGAGC
>NC_041383.1:289853932-289917325 GCF_002162155.2 Triticum dicoccoides | reverse complement strand
CGTGCCCGGATCCCTCCGTCCCGGGTTTTTCTCATCCAGTTTCCATGGGGTAAAATTCCACTAATTCTAACATTTTATGCACCACTTTGATATGCCATAACTTTCTGCTCGTCGCTCCGTTTTGTGTGCAAAATATGCCAAAATTTTCATTGTCAGATGCTCTACATTTCATTCCATTGTGCCATATATGTTTGAGTTCTTCTTGATGCCCGAATCATCGTTGCAAGAGTGCTATATGATGTTGACTGCTGTCTATTAACAGAACTTGCTATTTTGTCTTTTTCATTGCATTTTGTGTGTGCATACTATGAGCTCAATCTCTACATGAGTTTTGAGATACATCATGCCATATTTATAGTGGTGCAATCCATGTATCTTTTTGAGTCTTGTAGTGAGTGCATCGAGCTCGTCAAGTAGGGTACTTGCTGTTACTGTTTTGCTAGGCTGTTTCTGTTATATCATGATGCTACGTAAACCTGCTGCTACAAGTCATTCTATGCATAATCTGGAGATGTTCACTAAGTATGTTTTGTTATACATGTCATGCTCTACCCATCCATGCCACTGGTTTCATTTATAGCCTGCCGTAGCTTGTCGTAATCTTGCTCTCAAATTGCTAAATAATGTTGTTGTTAGCCTGTTAACATCAAGTTCAGTTTTGCCATGAGCTTTGCTAGTGATCCATGTACCCTGTGAACTTTCTCTTGCCATGCTTACCTTCATAAACATGTAATATTCCTATTGGTCACCTTGCCATGCCATGTATTTCTCTTTGGTGAGTGGTACAAGCTCACCAACATGCCTACTTATTGTTGTTCCTGCCATGTCTGAATCTGTCATATCATTTGCCATGTTTGCATGGATGCTACCATGTTTTCTGTTGACCTTTGGAATTAGTTCAGTGAGTGAGTATTGTTCTTTGTCTTTAGTACTATCATGACATGCCTTTGTTTGCCATGTTAAGTTCATGTAACATGTTGTTTGATGGCCCTAAACATTGCAACCTGATGTTATTTCTGCTAAGCCTGTAAACTGTTATTATTTGCAATCTTGCCATGTCCTTTTGAGCATGTTATAGTGTTTTCTGGAGATAGCTCAGTGTTCATGTTTTGTCATGCCCATGCCTTTTGTTCTTATGTTGAGGTGCTGTAGCATATTATTTTGATGCTTGCTCGATGCCTTGTTGTTTTTTTGGACAGCTTGTCCTTTAAACTTGTATAGAGTGTATGTGTTGAACCGTTGCTCCGTTTGGAGTGTGCTCTGTATGAAACTTGCTTAGAATTGCATGTAGTTTCATATTATCATGTTGCATCCTTGTTTTGAGGTATTTGCTTGATGTTTGGATGCATTTAGCATCAATGCCATGTTTAACTTGTTTTGCTCATATCTTCCAGGCCGTAGCTCCGAACTAAATGAACTTTATATGTAACTTGACTAGAATTTCGTGTAGATCCTCTTGGTGCTCTTTAACTTGCTATTTAACAACTTCAACTTAATGTTTGTTCAAATATGGACCAACTTCAAAACTTGCATAGGAGGTCTTACCGGTATTGTTATATGTTGTTTCCGGCCTCATTTAACCTTGCTTTGCTGTGTTGTTCTTGTATGCATCATCTCTTGCCATGAGTAGCTTCATGTAGCCTTGTCATGCATCATACTTGGTTGAGCATCATGCCATGTCTATGTGTTGTGTGTTTACCGTGTGTTTGCTTCTTTCCGCTTGTGCTCCTTCTCGTTAGTTCCTGTTTGGTTGCGATCATGAGGATTCGTTCATCTACGCTTGGTTCATCTTCGTGGCTTCATCTTCTTCATGGACTCTGTCGTGGAATTGTCACGGCAGATGTCCTCTTGCAAGGACTTAGTTGTAGAGCCATCGCAACTAGGAAGCTTAAAGGGGTTATCGGGACAAAGGACACGAGAGATTTATACTAGTTCGGCCCCTTACGGTGATGGTAAGGCCTACGTCTAGTTGGGTTGATATTGCTTGATGTTTGGATGACCAGGGAGCGAGATACACTATGCCCGATTCTCGATGAGTTGTTTCTTGCCCTAAGCCACCAGCGGGTCATCCCCTTATATACACGGGTGGACGCCCTGCGGCCTACAGAGTCCCGGCCGGCTCATAGACAGTGTCCGGCTCGGTGACTGGTTAAGTCTACCTTATGTTACAATTCATACCATCATGGCGGTTTATCACTATGGGCCTTGAGCCGCCTGTGGGCCTTAGACCCTTTATTGAACCGCCATCTTCATGCTTGGTCTTGGGCTTCTTCCTGCCGAGTCTTCTTTGCGTAACCCGGCCCCTCCTGGGCGGCTTACACAAATAGTTATATCCCCAACATTAGGCCCCAGATTGATTTGAACCGGTTCATGTCAATCTTAAAATAACTTAAGAAATAAATCTTCAGCCTTCTGCCTGTGCAAAGGTTTTTAACCCGCCATGACGTCATCTTCTGGATCCGCGTTAACCCGCCGTGACATCATCTTTACTTAAATTCATTCTTTATTCCACCATATCCTCCAACGGATCTTTGCTTTTACCGACCGTTCCAAAAACCGAGGCGTCGGGGCCGCTGGATAATAATGTTTAGTCTCCTCGTTTCTCGCGCCGTCTCAGTCAACCCTTCCTTATAAATAGGCACGACCTAGGTCTTTTCCATTCTCCCCCTTCGGTCATCTTCTTCCTCTTCCTGTTTCTCTGCCGCTCGAGCTCCGCCGCCGCTGCCGTCGCAGATCTCCTCATCCACGCCAACTCAGGCCGCTGCATCAACCTGATTTGACCAGAAAACCGCGACGAACCTCTGCAGCAACTCTGCATTTGTAAGTTTCCTCCTGCTTGTTCCTCAGATCCGCATTAGGACCTTCGAGTTCCTCGGTGTTCTTCGCTGTTCGTCAGTAACCCCTCATAGATTTCATCACCACCGCCGTTTCTTGATCCTTAAGATGATATAAAACTGATGCGGTAGCTATTTTGCACCCATTTCGAATGCAAGTAGATTCCTCTTCTCTGTACAGAAGCCTTGTTTAGAACTGATGAACTTATCTGTACTAGTTTTAGGTCTAGAATATTTTCTTTTATGTGCACCTGTTTGATTCAAAATAATATCCGCCAACTGCAAAACTTGTTTGTGTGACACTTAGGCAAAATTCGTTTATGTCGGATCCATTTAATCGCAGCGACTCTTACCGCCGGCTTTAAAAAAGATAACACCGAATCACAACCTTACCAATTCCTGGCGGTTTAAAATAACTTAATTGCTTCTGATATTCATAACGGCTTAACTGACCAGATATAATTAGCCATATATCATTAGGCCCCATCTTAAGCCGCCATTTTGAATAGACTTAAAAATACTTTCCTTCCAGGTTAAAATTGAACCGGAGCTTCTTATTTTGTCATAGGCTTCCACTTACGTCATGGCACCTAAAGCAACCAAGGCTCCTGTGACCTGTAATTGGGTCCAATCCACTGTCACAAAGAGCAAATTGTCTGAATTTGTGAAGTCTGGCCATCTGCCCAAGAAGGAGGTCATGTTTTATCGTGCCCCTGACCCGTCCGAGGAGAAACCTCAGCCCAAAGAAGGGGAGGTGATAGTTTTTACAGATCATATGAGCCGGGGATTTGCTCCACCCGGTTCAAAATTCTTCAGGGATGTTTTACATTTCTTTGACCTCAGACCTCAAGGCATCGGGCCTAATTCCGTGTCAAATATTTGCAAGTTCCAAGTCTTATGCGAGGTATATCTAGGAGAAGAGCCCAATCTTCTTTTGTTCAGAGAGCTATTCTACTTAAACCGGCAGAATGAACGTGCCAATGGGCCCAGTCTAGAACTTGGTGGCATCTCGATTCAGCGGCGGAGAGACTGCCTTTTTCCTTATGTTGAACTGCCGAGTCATCCAAAGGATTGGAATCAGACGTGGTTCTATTACCAGGACACTTCTCCGGCTGACGAGAACCCTCTGCCCGGCTTCTGTGCTCTGCGCCTTGAATCCAACCACCCGCTGCCAGATAAATTGACTGCTGTTGAACGTCTGCCACTCGCTCCCACCATTAGAAAAATCAAAGCTCTTTTGGGAAACGGCTTAGACGGCATTGACCTGGTCCGAGTCTGGGTCACTTGGCGAGTGCTTCTGTTAAGCCGCTGCGTCGGCTTAATGTGCACTTACTCAGGCGAGAAGGATGACCCACTACGTCATAGTCCCGACGACTTACCAGATGATGTGGTGGAGGCTACGACCCAAACGTTGTTGAAAGAGGGCACGGTGACTAGTAATGCCTTTGGCTTACTTCCTTTCTGCAAGAAGAACCCGGACCCCGCAGTGAGTCATCAACCTCAATGAATACTCTTTGCTATATTACACCTTGCTTTTACTCATAACCCCTTATCTTTTTTCATAGGCCGATGACAACTTCTGGAAGGTCAAGTATGACCATGAGTGTCAGGACCCCGACTCGATGTCACATCGATCTAGCCGATAACACCTCATATCACTTTGCAGCCTCACGCACGGTATCCCCACGGGTGTCGCCTTACCTTTGCCCGGGACCGTTTGCGCCTTTTGGCTCACGTATATGATAGTGGCGCTAGCATCCATATGATAAAGACTTACAGGGACAGGCATCCATGACCCAGCTTCGAACGTGTCGGTCATCAGCAAGTGGGTCCGGGCTATAGCACTGGGCTAGCAGGACTCCGGTAAACCGGGCTGTAGCGGGCTAACAGGACTCCGGTACTCAAAGCGTGACATTTCCCAGAAGGGACAGACACAGGAACGAAGAAGGACACATGCCGGCCAGCCTAAGTGTTCCAGAGCAGTAGCAAGCTACCATGGCTCAGCGGTAACACTAGGAGACATTTCCCGGTAAGAGAGGCTACTAAAGATAAACAACTAGATAGTCAGATCCCACACATACCAAGCATTTCAATCATACACACAATATGCTCGATATGTGCAAATACAACGAAGCATCACAACATGACTCTACGACACAAGTACTTTATTTAAGGCTCAGGGAGCCATACATAACATACACAAAGGTACGGGTCTCACAACCCAACATACAAGTCATACAGTCATACAAACCAGCAGCGGAAGTAGCTTGTCTGAGTACAGACAACTAGTAAAATAAAAGAGGCTTGGAAAGCCTAACTATACTACGTGGTCCTTCACAAGCTCAGGGTCACCACCTGGGTCTTTAGCCTACTCGTTGATGTCAACGTCTACAAAGAACCCATCAGAAGGGGTTGCAACGTCTTCTGTAAAAAATGTAAATTATAGCAACATGAGTACAAAGGTACTCAGCAAGACTTACATCAGATCCTACATACATGCATGTTATCAAGAAGGGTTGGTGGAGTTATTGCAGCAAGCCAGCTTTGACTCTTGGCTAAACTATCCTACGATAATCCAACTTGAAATGGTTTTGCGCACACGAGTCCACTACTCACCACCTCAATACACTACCGAGGATCCACCTCCGTCTTCCTACGGAAGAGCCATCCTCGGCACTCACACTTATCTTGAGGCTTTTAACAGTTTCCATTTACTTGTCTATGAACTGTATAGGCAACCAAGTAGTCCTTTACCGCGGACGCGGCTATTCGAATAGATTATGATAACCCTGCAGGGGTGTACTTCTTCATACATGTTTCCACCACTTAGCGTCTGCACACGACATGTGCTCGGCAGACTTCAAGCGAAAGCCGACGTGGGTGTAGACCACGACCTACCTAAACACTTAAGCCTCTAGTCCAGGTTTATCGCCTATTCAGGTTCCATCCGCAGGGAGTCCGGCCGGGGTTTCCCATACGGCCCCGAACGATGTGAACAGGGTTCCCAAGATACCTAACGGGTATTCGGTACACCCGGCCACGTACCTACCGCATCACAGCCCACCCCTACGGTCAGCGCTGTCCACGGCCTCCAGTAGGCTACAAACACCAGAAACTACTTGCAACTCCTGGACAGAGAGCTAGGGTGAATAAGAAGTCGAGCGGGGTCATATTTCAGGGCCCAATGCATGGTAGTAGCTGTATCATAAATCACGCATACAGATCTCAGTGCTTAAGGTCGGCTTCAATGAAACAACCCACCATGTACTCCTACATGGCCTCTCATCGATACCTTTACCAAATCGTGTTCACCACACCACTCTCATTACCGACATACTCATTTCACTCTAGCCCATCACCCAGATGAACCAGACCTGACACGACTCTAAGCATAGCAGGCATAGCAAGGTAGGAACAACACATACATATGGCTCAGACAACTCCTACACATGCTAGTGGGTTTCATCTAGTTACTGTGGCAATGACAGGTCATGCAGAGGAAATGGGTTCAACTACCGTAGCACACAGCAGTTTGAAACGCGTTGTCTTAATGCAGTAAAAGAGAGCAGGAGCGAGAACATGGGATTGTATCGATATGATCAAATGGTTGGTTGCTTGCCTGATGGCTCGATGCACTGATACGGTTCTTCGTTAGGGTAATCACGGTATTCTTCGGAGACAGAACCTGCCACAAAGAGCACCGATACACAAACATTACCAAACAGTGTGCAACAATATGATGCATGCATGAGACATGGCAAAATGAGTGTATTGGGCTAATGCAACTAAAACCAGAAGGGTTTGAACAAATTTGAATCAAGGATTCAAATTTCAAATTCAAATATGGCCTTTTAAAGTGCTTTTCCTTGTTCTGCTTAAAACATCAATTTAACTTGTTTGATCATGCATGAAAATAGTACAGATGGATAGATTGGATTTTTCTGATCATTTTTCATATATAATTTGTCCAATTTGGAGTTACAGAATAAAAGTTATGAATTTTTGAAGTTTAAATTATATTCTGGAATTTCCTGATTTAAATTAAATCCAGAAAATCAATTACTGCGTCAGCCTGACGTCAGTGTGACGTCAGCAGGTCAACGGGACAGGTCTGGGTCAAACCTGACAGTGGGTCCCGCATGTCAGGGTGATTATTTTAATTAAAACTTAATTAAAACTAATCCTGTTTAATTAACAGGGTTGGGCCCCACCTGTCATTGACTCAGGGGAGTCAACCAGGGCCCACCCGTGGTCAAACCCGGGTCGGCTGCACCGGCGTTTAGCCGCCGGCGAGCCCGACGCGGCGGCGGGAGTGGTTTTGGTCATTTCGGCCACCAAATGGGCCGCGGAGACCACCGGAGGGGAGCTGAGGACAAACCGCAGCTCTTGGCGGAGTCCGTTGAGGTCGGGGTGGCCGGAGTTGGCGCCGGCGACGACTTTGGCGGCCACCGAGGCTCGGTCGGAGGTGAACTTGGCGCTAGAGGGGTCGGTGAGGCTCGTGGAGTAGCTAGCTAGGTGTTGCGGGACTTGGTGAGTAAGATGGACACCATCTTGTGGCCGGAGTGTGGCCGAAAGCACGTCGGCGACGAGGTCCGCGGCGGTGCGGGCGTGTGATCCTCGTGCGGTGGCTACACGGCTCAGGAATGAGAGAGAGAGGGTCGGAGGAGTAGCTAGGCTCACAGCGCTCCCGTAGAGGCCACCGGTGAGGTCGGGGACGAGCTGAGGCGGCGACGGCGTTGAAGGGGATCTCCGGCGACGGTGAGCTCGGGCGAGGTCGGTGCGGTGGTCTCGGGCCGCACGAGCACACGGGGCTCGGCTGCTCGATGAAGTAGACAGCGGCGGAGCTCCTGGACACGGTGGCACGGCGTGGGGTGGACGGAGGGCGTGGCTACGGCGTGGGGGTGGCGGCGATGGCGTCGGCCATGGCTGGGGCGTGCGAGGGGGAGGAGCTGGAGAGGAGAGGGGGTGTCTGGGGGGTTCGGGGGAGAGAGGGAGGCCGATCCACGGCGTTAGCCGGGCGAGGGAGGCGGCGAGGCGGCGAGCAGCTGCGTGGCGAGCTGCGGTGCCGCCGCCGAGCACCTTGGCTGCCTGCCTGGCGAGCCAAGCAGCTCGCTGGAGCGGTGGCCGGGCTGGGCCGGCCAGGTGGGCTGGCTGGTGGGCCTGCGGTGGCGCCAGGTAAGTTTCCCCTTTTTTCCTGTTTCTGTTTCCTTTTTTAATATATCTGCAACTTTGTTGAATTTAATAAAATACCTAGGCAACTTCAAAAATCACCAAATTACTCCTGGTCCATAGTTGGATTATTTCCAACATGAAACATTTTAGTTTGGAGGTATTTGAGCATTTAAATATTTTATATAATTTTAAATGCCCAAATTCAAATATTTATGATTTAATTCAAAAACCCTAAGATGGCCTAGGAAAATGTGCACCACTTTTGGCAGGGGTTCTGAACCAAGACAAAAATGATGGGCATTTTAGAAGGGCATTTCAGGTTCATTGAAAAAGTTTTTAGTAAACCCTAGTTGGTTTCAGAGGGGACTGGGGGTTCTGTCATCCCCATTTCAAGTTTCTGATGAAAAAGTAAACATGATGCAACACTCTAATGCATGGCTAGCTAGGATGTGACAACTCACCCCCACCTAAAAGAATCTCGTCCCGAGATTTGGGTTCCTCCGGGAAGAAGGCGGGATACTCAAGTCGAAGACGATCCTCCCTTTCCCAAGTTGCTTCATCCTCAGAATGGTGCGACCATTGAACCTTGAGAAACTTGATATTATGACGTCGAGTGGTATGCTCGGCCCGATCGAGGATACGAATGGGGTACTCTCGGTATGTAAGATTATCTTGGAGATCAAGCGTTTCGTGGTCCACTTCACGGATAGGATCCGAGAAGCAACGCCTGAGTTGGGAAACGTGGAAGACGTCGTGGACTCTGGAGAGATGCGGAGGTAGTTCCAACTGGTAGGCAACTTCTCCTCGTTTGGCAAGAATGCGAAAAGGTCCAATGTAACGAGGAGCCAATTTGCCTTTGATACCGAAACTATGGGTTCCCTTCAGAGGGGTGACCCGAAGATAAGCCTTCTCGTCAACCTCGAAAGTCATAGCCTTATGTTTTCGGTCATATTGACTCTTTTGACGAGATTGGGCTTTTTTCAACTTTTCACGAACGATGCGAACTTGTTCTTCTGCTTCCTGAATCATATCCGGGCCAAAGAATTGTCTTTCCCCGGTCTCTGACCAGTTAAGGGGTGTTCGACACCGTCGTCCATAGAGAACTTCAAAAGGGGCTTTACCCAAGCTAGATTGATAGCTGTTGTTATAAGCGAATTCGGCAAATGGAAGGCACTTCTCCCAATCCATTCCGAATGAGATAACAGAGGCTCGAAGCATGTCTTCTAGAATCTGGTTGACGCGTTCCACTTGACCGCTCGACTGAGGGTGGAAGGCGGTGCTAAAGGAGAGACGGGTTCCCATAGCATTTTGGAAACTTTCCCAAAATCGAGAGGTGAAAAGACTTCCTCGATCCGAGTTAATTTCCAAAGGAACACCATGGAGAGACACTATTCGGGAGATGTATAAGTCTGCCAGCTGACTAGCGGTTATACTCTCACGAACAGGTAAGAAATGGGCTATTTTGGAAAGACGATCGACCACGACGAAGATAGCATTATTCCCTCTCTTAGTCCTGGGAAAACCGGTAATGAAATCCATACCAATTTTATCCCATTTCCATTCAGGAATAGCTAGGGGTTGAAGGGTGCCAGCAGGACGTTGATGCTCTGCTTTTACACGACGACAGACGTCGCAATTAGCAATATACTGAGCAATTTCTCTCTTCATCCTAGTCCACCAGAACCTCTGGCGTAGGTCCTGATACATCTTAGTACCACCGGGATGAATAGTGAGAGGAGATTCATGAGCCTCCTTAAGGATCAACTGCCGTAGATGCTGGTTCTTGGGAACCACTAGACGGTTCTCAAAGTACACAACACCATGATCATTTGTGGAGAAACAACTAGCACCTCCGCTAGCAATGTTCTCCTTGATCTTAGCTATTCCCTTATCTCGCTTCTGGGCAGCAATGATTTGATCCGTAAGAGTAGGTTTCGCCACCAAGGTGGAAAGAAATCCTTGAGGAACAATGTGGAGGTTAAGCTTCCGAAATTCCTCATGGAGAAGCGGTTGACTTTGTTGTAACATCAGATTGTTACAATAAGATTTACGACTTAGCGCATCAGCCATGACGTTGGCTTTCCCTGGGGTGTAGGTTATTCCTAAGTTGAAATCTGTGATCAACTCGACCCAACGTCTTTGCCTGAGATTCAAATCCGGTTGGGTGAAGATGTACTTCAGACTTTGGTGATCAGTGAATATTTCGCAACGATTACCGAGGAGGTAATGTCGCCAGGTCTTAAGTGCATAGACTACGGCTGCAAGCTCTAGATCATGGGTAGGATAATTCTCCTCATGTGGGTGCAATTGCCGTGAAGCGTAGGCAATTACGTGTCGATCTTGCATGAGAATGCAACCTAGTCCTTGTCGCGAGGCGTCGCAGTAGATAACAAAGTCCTTAGAGAAGTCTGGCGGTACCAGTACGGGAGCAGAAGTCAGGCGTCTTTTCAGTTCCTGAAAGCTGTGCTCACATTGTGGAGTCCATTCGAACTTCTTATCTTTCTTGAGGAGTTCGGTTAGAGGTTTAGCAACCTTGGAGAAGTTCTCGACAAAGCGACAACAATAGCTCGCTAAGCCCAGAAAGCTCCGAACTTGCTTGACCGATTCAGGTGGAGTCCAATTAAGGACGGCTTGAACTCGCTCAGGGTTAACAACAATACCTTTACCAGATATTACATGACCCAGATAGGTCACTTCTGGCAACCAGAATTCACATTTAGAAAATTTGGCATAAAGGCGATGCTCTCGAAGTTTCTGCAACACTAGCCTTAGATGTTCGGCATGTTCTTCCTCGTTCTTGGAGTAGATGAGTATATCATCGAGGTAAACCACGACGAATTTATCCAAATACTCCATGAAGATTGAGTTCATTAACCGAGAAAAGGTGGCTGGAGCGTTGGTTAATCCGAAGGACATGACGGTGTACTCGTATTGGCCATAACGAGTAACAAAGGCCGTTTTAGGAATGTCCCCGTTTCTGATTTTGATTTGATGGTAACCCAACCTCAAATCCATTTTGGAGAAGACTGAGGATCCAGCGAGCTGATCGTACAGGTCGTTGATCCTGGGAAGTGGATATTTGTTCTTGATTGTGACCAAATTGACAGGTCGGTAATCTACAACCATCCGGTCCGTACCATCCTTCTTCTTGACGAATAGGACGGGGCAAGCCCACGGAGAAGAGCTAGGTCGGATGAAACCCTTTTTCAAGGACTCATCGAGTTGTTTCTTAAGTTCGGCTAGTTCTAGGGGTGCCATCTTATAAGGTCTTCTAGCAATCGGAACGGTTCCTGGAATGAGGTCTATTACAAACTCAACATCCCGGTCAGGTGGAACACCTGGCAATTCTTCTGGAAAGACATCCGGGAAGTCACGGGCTACCGGAACGTCCTCAAGGTCTGGCAAAGGGCTGGCGTTAAGAGAATATAATTGTCGCTTGGCTATTCGGGTCAAGACATTGACTATCTTTCCCGAAGGATGGGTGAGTTGGACAGTCCTAGAGAAGCAATCGATTTGGGCATGATGAGCCGACATCTAGTCCATACCCAGAATGATATTAATATCTGAAGATTTAAGGGCTATCAAAGACGCGAGGAAAACAAGTCTGTCGACTTGGATTTCATTTCCATAACTTACCCTAGAGGTCTGCCATCTAGAACCAGGGGTAGAAATTTCCATAGTGGATGGCATGTTACAGAATGCAACGTTATGCAAACGAGCATAACTTTCGGATATAAAAGAATGAGAGGCTCCTGTATCGAAAAGAACAGATGCCGGGTGGCAATTAACAAGAAGCGTACCGAGAACGACGTTGGGATCCTCTTGAGCTTCTTCGGCGGAGATACAGTTGACATGGCCACGTGAAGCGGTGACCGGCTTGGCGTGGAATATTTTTCCTGTCGGCTTGCCACGGCCAACAGCTTTAGCAGATTGATTTGGGTTGGTCTGGGGACACTCACGCATATAGTGACCAGATTCCCCACACTTGAAACAAGTCACGGAACTGGTACGTGGAGGAGCATTGTTAGTTGGACCCCCATAGGGCTTGGCTGGAGCAGACTGTTGAACGGGGCGAGGCGCCTGGAAGGATGGCCTCGGTGTAAACCTGGGTGGCAGGGCGGTGTTGGGTACCCACACGCGGCGCTTCTGAGGACCAGCACCGGATGAGGAACCCATGTCACGGCCATGCTTGCGTGTTGCGTCATAGTCAGTCTGACCAGTTTCGGCACTGATGGCTTTGTTGACAAGTTTCTGAAAAGTTGTGCACTCATGCAGACGGAGGTCACGGCGAAGCTCAGGACTAAGGCCCTTACGGAACCTTGCTTGCTTCTTGGCATCGGTAGACACTTCCTCGGTTGCATATCGTGCGAGATTACCAAACTCCCTACTGTAAGCATCCACAGAAAGTCGGCCTTGGGTGAAACTGCAAAATTCTTCACGTTTACGGTCCATGAGACCCTCCGGAATGTGATGTTCACGGAAAGCCTCGCTGAATTCATCCCAAGTAGTGACATGGCCCGCTGGGCGCATAGCTCCATAATTCTCCCACCATAGACTGGCGGGGCCTTCAAGATGATATGCAGCAAAGGTGACCTTGTCAGCCTCCGCTACCAGCGCGGAACGCAGTTTATGAGAGATACTGCGAAGCCAGTCATCAGCGTCGAGGGGCTCGACAGAGTGGTGGAACGTGGGTGGATGTAATTTGATGAAATCACTGAGTGACACCACGTTAGTCCTCTGATGGTGTGCTGTGTTCTGTTCAATACGCTCCAACAAACGGTTGGTCTCCCGCTTGTTTCTCTCAGCTTCCATCATAACCTCGGCTAGTGAAGGAGGATGAGGCAGATTTACATCCCTGGCTTCACTGCCTTCGGCCTGCTCTTGAGAAGCAGGGTTAGCGCGCGTGTTGACCATCCTAGGTAAACAAGACAATGATTTAGTCAGGATGATAAAATTCCGACATAGGGTAAAATGTAAGGAATAACTCGAAATGCAAGATGATCATCCGTATGACATGGTAGATACAGAAGCTGCTTCTTTATTCCATCGTCATACACACCATACAGGGTTTAGTACAAGACCAAACAAGTACTATTACGGTGAAAAGAGGATTACATCTCATCGGAGGCATTCCAAGCTCCTATACATTATTTTTCTACACCTCCGGAAGGAGTACAAACTAGGTCATATCCCACGAGTCACGCGGGACGATAGACGACACAGCTAGTGCGAACTAGTGATACTACCACTAACTCAGACCGATCCGTAGTAGTCCTCGTAGAAGTCACCTCCATAGCCTGGGAGCTCAACATGATCATCCGGAAACACACGATCTCGCGGAGCTTGTGGACCATAGGGGCTAGGATGAGGCCTTGGACCAACAAACGGTGGCCTGCAGGGCCCGCGAGGTGGGGTGATGCCTCCTACATCACGCCAAACCATCACGTCTGGCAGAGCAGATCTCACAGGATAGAGATCGCGCATATCTGAGAATCCAGCTTGCACCGCCGGTGCGAACTGAGTCAAAGTGGCCCAGTGGTCAGCACGGGTATTGAAGAGCTCTAACCTTAAGGCCCGATTTTCACGGTCCTTATCCTCGAGCATCTCAGCAGTGGTGCGAGTCCGTGAATCCTCCTGAGTGGGGTCAGCATAGATAGCCTGGAGATACCCTTGTGCTCCGGGAAGTGATCCTGGCATATACCGGAAATCAGAGTCCCGAAATAGACCAGATCTGACTCGCATAATGGTCATCATAGAGTAGGCGGCGTCCTGCACAGCCATCTCAATAGTAACCCCGAGTCCATAGGAGCAGTGAAGAGGCTCGGTGGATCCAGGATAAGATGGAAATATCCTGACAGTACAGAGATACTGGCTTTGATTGAAGTCCCGAAATTGCTCTTCGACCGTGTACTCGGGATACCAGCGGTATCCAGCCTCAGTCATTACCCTGACCAACTTGGCAGTATGGCCGGGTACATCTAGGCATCGAGTCAGGCGAACCACTTGATTGAGGTCGCGAGTGGCCATCTGAAAGCACAATCATAATGCAAGGGCATTAGAGTTTCTAGCAAAATTTCGGCAGCATAACAGCTGTAAATGCTCAAGAAGGATTTTGAGACATTTGACAAAGGATTTCATACACACTCAACATCATCATATCAAAGTTCTGAATCCATTCTAACAACATAATGTGGTAGTAGAACTGAACTAGGCTTGTATCCATCAATCTTATAAGGTACTACTGATTAGTAACACGTGATTCTGATAGAGAGAATAGATCCTAATTCCTTAACCCCCGGTAGAAGAATGGACTGACTCAGATCAGAATGTCATAAGATAAAGGAATAAAAAGAGCCTTACGTTCCATCCCACAAACAATTCCCCTACATATAACTAAAGAATTTCTAGACTCAACATCGACCAGTTTGGCTTGGAGAACCTACAGGCAGTCCGACTCTGATGCCAACGCTGTCAGGACCCCGACTCGATGTCACATCGATCTAGCCGATAACACCTCATATCACTTTGCGGCCTCACGCACGGTATCCCCACGGGTGTCGCCTTACCTTTGCTCGGGACTGTTTGCGCCTTTTGGCTCACGTATATGATAGTGGCGCTAGCATCCATATGATAAAGAGCCCGGGCTGACATGACTAGTCGTAAACCCAAAGTGGCACAGACTTACAGGGACAGGCATCCATGACCCAGCTTCGAACGTGTCGGTCATCAGCAAGTGGGTCCGGGCTGTAGCACTGGGCTAGCAGGACTCCGGTAAACCGGGCTGTAGCGGGCTAACAGGACTCCGGTACTCAAAGTGTGACATTTCCCAGAAGGGACAGACACAGGAACGAAGAAGGACACATGCCGGCCAGCCTAAGTGTTCCAGAGCAGTAGGAAGCTACCATGGCTCAGCGGTAACACTAGGAGACATTTCCCGGTAAGAGAGGCTACTAAAGATAAACAACTAGATAGTCAGATCCCACACATACCAAGCATTTCAATCATACACACAATATGCTCGATATGTGCAAATACAACGAAGCATCACAACATGACTCTACGACACAAGTACTTTATTTAAGGCTCAGGGAGCCATACATAACATACACAAAGGTACGGGTCTCACGACCCAACATAGAAGTCATACAGTCATACAAACCAGCAGCGGAAGTAGCTTGTCTGAGTACAGACAACTAGTAAAATAAAAGAGGCTTGGAAAGCCTAACTATACTACGTGGTCCTTCACAAGCTCAGGGTCACCACCTGGGTCTTTAGCCTACTCGTTGATGTCAACGTCTACAAAGAACCCATCAGAAGGGGTTGCAGCGTCTTCTGTAAAAAATGTAAATTATAGCAACATGAGTACAAAGGTACTCAGCAAGACTTACATCAGATCCTACATACATGCATGTTATCAAGAAGGGTTGGTGGAGTTATTGCAGCAAGCCAGCTTTGACTCTTGGCTAAACTATCCTACGATACTCCAACTTGAAATGGTTTTGCGCACACGAGTCCACTACTCACCACTTCAATACACTACCGAGGATCCACCTCCGTCTTCCTACGGAAGAGCCATCCTCGGCACTCACACTTATCTTGAGGCTTTTAACAGTTTCCATTTACTTGTCTATGAACTGTATAGGCAACCAAGTAGTCCTTTACCGCGGACGCGGCTATTCGAATAGATCATGATAACCCTGCAGGGGTGTACTTCTTCATACATGTTTCCACCACTTAGCGTCTGCACACGACATGTGCTCGGCAGACTTCAAGCGAAAGCCGACGTGGGTGTAGACCACGACCTACCTAAACACTTAAGCCTCTAGTCCAGGTTTATCGCCTATTCAGGTTCCATCCGCAGGGAGTCCGGCCGGGGTTTCCCATACGGCCCCGAACGATGTGAACAGGGTTCCCGAGATACCTAACGGGTATTCGGTACACCCGGCCACGTACCTACCGCATCACAGCCCACCCCTACGGTCAGCGCTGTCCACGGCCTCCAGTAGGCTACAAACACCAGAAACTACTTGCAACTCCTGGACAGAGAGCTAGGGTGAATAAGAAGTCGAGCGGGGTCATATTTCAGGGCCCAATGCATGGTAGTAGCTGTATCTTGAATCACGCATACAGATCTCAGTGCTTAAGGTCGGCTTCAATGAAACAACCCACCATGTACTCCTACATGGCCTCTCATCGATACCTTTACCAAATCGTGTTCACCACACCACTCTCATTACCGACATACTCATTTCACTCTAGCCCATCACCCAGATGAACCAGACCTGACACGACTCTAAGCATAGCAGGCATAGCAAGGTAGGAACAACACATACATATGGCTCAGACAACTCCTACACATGCTAGTGGGTTTCATCTAGTTACTGTGGCAATGACAGGTCATGCAGAGGAAATGGGTTCAACTACCGTAGCACACAGCAGTTTGAAACGCGTTGTCTTAATGCAGTAAAAGAGAGCAGGAGCGAGAACATGGGATTGTATCGATATGATCAAATGGTTGGTTGCTTGCCTGATGGCTCGATGCACTGATACGGTTCTTCGTTAGGGTAATCACGGTATTCTTCGGAGACAGAACCTGCCGCAGAGAGCACCGATACACAAACATTACCAAACAATGTGCAACAATATGATGCATGCATGAGACATGGCAAAATGAGTGTATTGGGCTAATGCAACTAAAACCAGAAGGGTTTGAACAAATTTGAATCAAGGATTCAAATTTCAAATTCAAATATGGCCTTTTAAAGTGCTTTTCCTTGTTCTGCTTAAAACATCAATTTAACTTGTTTGATCATGCATGAAAATAGTACAGATGGATAGATTGGATTTTTCTGATCATTTTTCATATATAATTTGTCCAATTTGGAGTTACAGAATAAAAGTTATGAATTTTTGAAGTTTAAATTATATTCTGGAATTTCCTGATTTAAATTAAATCCAGAAAATCAATTACTGCGTCAGCCTGACGTCAGTGTGACGTCAGCAGGTCAACGGAACAGGTCTGGGTCAAACCTGACAGTGGGTCCCGCATGTCAGGGTGATTATTTTAATTAAAAATTAATTAAAACTAATCCTGTTTAATTAACAGGGCTGGGCCCCACCTGTCATTGACTCAGGGGAGTCAACCAGGGCCCACCCGTGGTCAAACCCGGGTCGGCTGCACCGGCGTTTAGCCGCCGGCGAGCCCGACGCGGCGGCGGGAGTGGTTTTGGTCATTTCGGCCACCAAATGGGCCGCGGAGACCACCGGAGGGGAGCTGAGGACAAACCGCAGCTCTTGGCGGAGTCCGTTGAGGTCGGGGTGGCCGGAGTTGGCGCCGGCGACGACTTTGGCGGCCACCGAGGCTCGGTCGGAGGTGAACTTGGCGCTAGAGGGGTCGGTGAGGCTCGTGGAGTAGCTAGCTAGGTGTTGCGGGACTTGGTGAGTAAGATGGACACCATCTTGTGGCCGGAGTGTGGCCGGAAGCACGTCGGCGACGAGGTCCGCGGCGGTGCGGGCGTGTGATCCTCGTGCGGTGGCTACACGGCTCAGGAATGAGAGAGAGAGGGTCGGAGGAGTAGCTAGGCTCACAGCGCTCCCGTAGAGGCCACCGGTGAGGTCGGGGACGAGCTGAGGCGGCGACGGCGTTGAAGGGGATCTCCGGCGACGGTGAGCTCGGGCGAGGTCGGTGCGGTGGTCTCGGGCCGCACGAGCACACGGGGCTCGGCTGCTCGATGAAGTAGACAGCGGCGGAGCTCCTGGACACGGTGGCATGGCGTGGGGTGGACGGAGGGCGTGGCTACGGCGTGGGGGTGGCGGCGATGGCGTCGGCCATGGCTGGGGCGTGCGAGGGGGAGGAGCTGGAGAGGAGAGCGGGTGTCTGGGGGGTTCGGGGGAGAGAGGGAGGCCGATCCACGGCGTTAGCCGGGCGAGGGAGGCGGCGAGGCGGCGAGCAGCTGCGTGGCGAGCTGCGGTGCCGCCGCCGAGCACCTTGGCTGCCTGCCTGGCGAGCCAAGCAGCTCGCTGGAGCGGTGGCCGGGCTGGGCCGGCCAGGTGGGCTGGCTGGTGGGCCTGCAGCGGCGCCAGGTAAGTTTCCCCTTTTTTTCTGTTTCTGTTTCTTTTTTTAATATATCTGCAACTTTGTTGAATTTAATAAAATACCTAGGCAACTTCAAAAATCACCAAATTACTCCTAGTCCATAGTTGGATTATTTCCAACATGAAACATTTTAGTTTGGAGGTATTTGAGCATTTAAATATTTTATATAATTTTAAATGCCCAAATTCAAATATTTATGATTTAATTCAAAAACCCTAAGATGGCCTAGGAAAATGTGCACCACTTTTGGCAGGGGTTCTGAACCAAGACAAAAATGATGGGCATTTTAGAAGGGCATTTCAGGTTCATTGAAAAAGTTTTTAGTAAACCCTAGTTGGTTTCAGAGGGGACTGGGGGTTCTGTCATCCCCATTTCAAGTTTCTGATGAAAAAGTAAACATGATGCAACACTCTAATGCATGGCTAGCTAGGATGTGACAATGAGGCTGCCAAACAAGCCAGAGCAGCCAAGAGAACTGAAAGAAAAGCCGCCAAAACAGGAACTTCATGGAAGAAGAAGCCAAGCACTTCAAATTTATTCAAATTAGACGACACTTCTGATGATGAAGAAGAGGTAATCCTTAATTCTCCTGACTCTTTTGTCATTATTTTATTGACATTCTATCTTTTCAGGAGGATACGGGGAACAGCCAAGTGGTTGACGAAGAGGTAACTATAATCTCGTCCGACTCAGAGCCTTTGCCAAAGCAAAAAATCCGAAGGGTGACCCGGAAAGTAAGATTTTCACATCCTCTAGCTTATCAAGATCCTCAATTTCTTTTGAAGCAACAACGGTTTGAAAGCCGGAGGCAGACCCAGACCAGCAAGGATGTAGAGCTCTCCTCCGGCTTACCTGACATAACCAGGAAGCGTCGGACTGAGGTTATCTCCGATTTACGTTTTGTTTTACCTTTGGCGGGTTTAATTCGCCAACCTCTCAATTCATCTGACTCCAATTATCAGGATACCTCTCCTTCCTCCGGCGAGTCTATGCAATCTAACATGTCGGCTTTCAAAACTACCCCCGGGTAATGTAATTTTGTTTACCTTGTGCTTTACCTTACTCATGCCTTTGTACTCATCCTTCTGCCTTTGTCCACAGCGTACAAGTGAAACCCAGTAAGAGGGAAAAAAAGAGTAAGCCGTCCCGAGACCCGGTCGTGACTGAACCGGAGCTTGGCACGACTGCTCCTGATAGTTCTACCCATCAGCCACCGCCTGAACCATCCTATGACATTCCAACACCAACCTCAGATCCACCCGCCGAAGATACTCTCAACAGCTCTGATAACCCGGAAGCTCCTAGCCCGGCCTAGAAAATTGATCCGGAAGTTGAGATTCTGAAGACTCAGTTTGTTGAGCCAGGGCGGCCCACTGTCCTTGCCAAGTGCTCTGCTAAGGAGGAGCTTCTGGAACGCCGAAAGGCCAAGCTATACATTGATGACTAGACTCATTTAAGCATTGGAGATATAGTCTCTGGCTATCTCAACCAAGTACATAGCAGCCGTGACCTGGAAATTGACATGGTGAAGCAAATACAGCAAAAATCTGAGGTATAACTTATGCTACTTTTCTGAACCATACTTACTGTATCAGCCCCCAAGTCTATTGCTTATGAATAAGTATGTTGTAGACTTAGAAAACTGCTTAGCACTGCTTTGTCCGGTTTAGAAAGAAGATATTTAACCCGGTTGTAACACGATACCTTGAACTTGCGATGCACATTAGCCCCCAAGTGTCAAGTATCTTTGCTTGCAAAGTGCTTGGGACTTAATTTGCATGAACCGGTATTGTAAGTTAAAATTCTTCAGCATACATTAGCCCCCAAGTGTCAAGTATCTTTGCTTGCAAAGTGCTTGGGACTTAATGTTATCTTACCATAATTCTAACTATAACCCGACATCAATGCAGGCCACCAAAAGTCAATTTGAGTCGGAGATTGCTGACCTGAAGAGCCGTCTGACAGCTCAAGAACTTGAAATTCAAAAGGCCAACTCCAAATTTGAATTTAGCATCTCTGAACAAGAGAAGTTGAAGAAGAATTTTGAGGCGGAGAAGAAAATATGGGCTGATGAGAAGGCTTCACTGGTGACCCGGGCCGAGACGGCAGAGGCATCACTTGCAGAAGAAACAGCCGAGCTGTCCGGCTTAAAGCACCAGATATCTCAAATGGTCTCAGCCATCTTCGGTAAGTTACTGTATATAACCTCAAATATTGTAATTCTCCCTTTGATGACAATTTTTATCTCCATCTCACCTTATGTTTATGAACGCAGGCCCCAGGAGCACAAACCTCAAGCAGAACATGTTGATCAAACTGAAAGCGGTTTACACTCTAGTGGAGCAACTGCACACCGGGTCACAACATGCTTTGGCCGTTGTAGCTTTATCAAATAACACTCCCCACCTCCTGCAAGACATGCTGAAGTGTCTTGCTGTACTACCTCAACGGGGCCAGGATCTAAGGCGGGCGTCCTCAAGAGCCGGGGCCATAGCCGCGTTGAGCCGGGCAAAAGCATGGATTCCAGAACTAGACCCGGCCGACCTTGCTCTTGGATACCGTATTTCATGAATAGGATTTCACCGCCTGCGTCAAAGATATACACCCCGTGGCTACTCTCATTGGGAACGACACCGAACTTACCAAGTATCAGCCGGGCTATGACAGTGAGAACCGGAGAATTCCAACACCTCCCTATGATGAAGTCAGCCTGATCCCTCCAACTCGTAAGCATACCTTTGCCCCTGAAGTGGACCTAGCCTGTTTAATAGATGATGAAGCTGAGTTTGAAGCCTTGAGTGGCATTGACTGGGCCTCGTCAACCTTCCAGGACAGGGCAGCCGACGGAGAGGTGGAGAAGGATAACCCGGAATCTTCAAGCCCACCAAAGGAGTGAACCGCCAGGCGTTTATGACTTTGCAAAAACAATGCTTCGTTATTCAGACTCGGGGAGTCTTGTAATAGGGTAGAAAAACCTCTCAATTTTTGTCATGCCTTCGCGCATGTTTATGGCGCTTAATACTTTCGTAAGCCGCCATCGCTATATATTTCCGGCTTATGTTGATCATTTATTTCCTTGATTTTAAATTTGCTTGCCTTATCCTGCATATAAAACAAGCAAAATTCCCTTGGCGGTTTATCGCATCGGGGGTCACATAAGGTATTGATAACCCAGAGTGCTAACCAAAAACATCATATAAAGGGCGGTTTATGATTATATTTGTTAAACATAATCACAATAGCATACCTGCGATCCCTTTGGTAATCTCACCTGCTTATATGACCTACACCATGCGGGTAAATTCAACTCCTGAAAGTTAGAACATATAATGTTCACCTAGCAATTAACAACCTGGGGTGATCAATATTAAGCCAGAAGAACAAAAACCATCTCATAGTGCTTTCAAGAAGGTCTCAAGATAGTCAAATAATTATTCTTATGAAATATAATGGATAATAAACAATATTCAAAGGCTTCTGATTCGAATATGATCAGTAAACCATTCAAAAGGGGTTAAGCTAAGATTCGGATACGATAATATAGCCCCCAGTGGCTTTGGCGATGCCGATCAAGTGGGTATCGACAGCTATGTTCTCTTTGGTTCGAATACGACCTATGTTTGAACAGGAAGCCCCCAAGTGACCATAAGAGTTGTTTAATGACACTGATTCGAATACGATCCACGTCAGACCCAAAGGGGTTAATCTATGATTTAAATATGATCAAGAAGCCCCCAAGTGGGTTTGGCAGTGTGCCGATCAAAGTGGGTTCGATAGCTATGTTCTCTTTGGTTCGAATATGACCTATGTTTGAAAAGGAAGCCCCCAAGTGATCATGGCTAGATTCAGATATGATCATAAGCCGGACCAAAGGGAAAGCCGGATTCAGATATGATCCGCTCCCTGTTGGTTGTTTCCACCACCTGATAAAGAGGACACATAAACTTTTGAAGGTGAAAAGGACAGAGGTCCTGCTTTATTGCTTTATATAATATATACATCGTCAAAATATATACATCTTGAGAGCTGGTGGCTCAAGTATAGTAAGGCCGAAGATGGGCAATATTCCACGGCCGGTGGGTCTCCTCCTCCGACTTACGTGAGTCTTTGTGCTCTCGAACATCGATAAGGTAGTATGACCCATTGTTCAGATTCTTGCTGACCACAAAGGGCCCTTCCCAAGGAGGGGATAGCTTCTGCATATCAGACTGATCCTGGATGAGCCGGAGCACTAAGTCGCCTTCCTGAAAGGTTCTGCTTCTAACCCGGCGTCTATGATAGCGGTGCAGGTCTTGCTGGTAAATCGCCGAGCGGGCTATTGCTAAGTCTCGCTCCTCATCCAACAAGTCAAGTGCATCCTGACGAGCTTTTTCATTATCAGCCTCAACGTAAGCCGCCACGCGGGGTGAATCGTGTCGGATGTCACTTGGCAGGACGGCCTCTACTCCATACACCATGAAGAAAGGGGTGTAACCTATAGATCTGTTAGGTGTAGTGTTGATGCTCCATAGTACAGAGGGTAACTCCTCCACCCAAGAACCCAGAGTTCGCTGCAAGGGGACCAAGAGCCAGGGTTCGTTACCCTTCAGGATCTCTTGATTAGCTCTTTCTGCTTGACCATTGGATTGAGGATGAGCAACAGTCGAAACATCAGGCCGGATATGTTCTCGTTAACAGAACTCTTCCATGGCACCCTTGGAGAGATTAGTGCCATTATTAGTTATGATGCTGTGTGGAAAACCAAAACGAAAAATCACCTTTTTCATGAATTGAACCACCGTGGCTGCATCACACTTACTGACCGACTCTGCCTCAACCCACTTCGTAAACTTATCCACTACCACCAGGAGGTGTGTATTTTTATACTTAGGCCTCTTGAAAGGTCCAACCATGTCAAGCCCCCAGACTGTGAACAACCAAGTAATTGGAATCATTCTCAATTCTTGAGCCGACACATGAGCTCGTCGTGAGAATTTTTGACATCCGTCACATTTGCTGACTAGATCCTCCGCATCAGCATGAGCCGTCAGCCAATAGAAACCATGATGGAAAGCCTTGGCCACAAGAGATTTTGAACCGGCATGATGACCACAATCTCCTTCATGGATCTCACGAAGTATCTCCTGACCCTCCACAGGTGACACACAACGTTGAAATGCCCCAGTGACATTGCGGTGATGTAACTCGCCATGAACAATCATCATAGATTTGGACCGCCTGATGATTTGTCTCGCCAAGGTCTCATCCTCAGGCAACTCTCCCCGGGTCATATAGGCCAAATATGGCATTGTCCAATCCGGGATGACGTGAAGAGCTGCCACCAGCTGTGCCTCCGGGTCTGGCACTGCTAGTTCCTCCTCTGGAGGTACCTTGACAGAAGGATTAAGCAAAACATCAAGAAAGGTGTTAGGCGGCACCGGCTTACGCTGAGATCCCAACCGGCTTAAAGCATCATCCGCCTCATTCTTCCTTCGATCAATGTGCTCCACTTGATAACCTTTGAAGTGCCCACCCACGGCATCTACTTCATGGCGGTAAGCCGCCATAAGGGGATCCTTGGAGTCCCACTTGCCTGACACCTGTTGGGCCACGAGATCTAAATCGCCCAAGCACCTTACCCGGCTCAAATTCATCTCTTTGTCCATCCGGAGACCATGGAGTAAGGCCTCGTACTCAGCTGCATTAATAGTACAAGGAAACATAAGCCGGAGCACATAACAAAATTTGTCACCTCGAGGGGAAGTTAAAACAACTCCAGCCCCCGAGCCTTCTAACTGCCTAGACCCATCAAAGTGAATAGTCCAATATGTGTTATCTGGCTTCTCCTCAGGTGCCTGCAAGTCTGTCCAATCATTGATAAAGTCTACCAAGGCTTGAGACTTAATAGCAGTACGTGGCATATACTTCAAACCATGAGGCCCAAGCTCAATAGCCCACTTGGCGACTCGTCCTGTGGCTTCCCTATTCTGGATGATGTCCCCCAAGGGGGCAGAACTTACCACAGTTATAGGATGACTTTGGAAGTACTGCTTCAGCTTCCGTCTTGCCATAAACACTCCGTAAACAAATATCTGCCAATGTGGATACCTTTGTTTAGACTCAATAAGCACCTCACTGATGTAGTAAACCGGCCGTTGAACCGGATGCTCCTTGCCTGTCTCCTTACGCTACACCACGATGGCAACACTGACAGCTCGTGAATTAGTAGCCACATATAACAACAACGGCTCTTTATCAATGGAAGCCGCAAGGACCGGTGGCTCAGACAACTGTCTCTTTAAATCTTGAAAGGCAGTATCAGCAGCATCACTCCAGACAAAAGTGTTCGTTTTCTTCATCATCTGATACAGCGGTAGGGCCTTCTCACCTAACCGGCTTATGAACCGGCTTAAAGCAGCAACACGACCCGCCAGTCGTTGAACATCATCGATGCACGCCGCTTTAGCCAAAGAGGTAACCGCCTTGATCTTCTCCGGATTAGCTTCAATGCCTCTGTTTAAGACCAGAAAACCCAAGAGCTTGCCTGCAGGTACACCAAATACACACTTGGCCAGGTTAAGCATCATCTTATAAACCCGGAGATTATCAAAGGTATCTTTCAAGTCAGATATCAAAGTTTCCTTGTCTCTGGACTTCACCATGATGTCATCCACATAAGCATGAACATTGCGCCCAATTTGATCATGGAGACAGTTCTGTACACATCGCTGATAAGTCGCCTGAGCACTCTTGAGCCCAAATGGCATAGATACATAACAGAACGCTCCAAACGAATTGATGAAAGCTGTCTTCTCCTGGTCCTTAACTGCCATTTTGATCTGATGACAACCAGAGTAAGCATCCAAAAAGCTCAAACGCTCGAAACCTGTTGTAGCATCAATGATTTGATCAATACGGGGGAGAGCAAAGGGATCAGCCGGACAAGCCTTATTTAAGTCCATGTAATCCACACACATCCGCCAGGTGCCATTCTTCTTGAGCACGAGCACCGGGTTAGCCAACCACTCCGGGTGAAAAACTTCAACAATAAACCCGACCGCTAAGAGCCGGGCGACTTCCTCTCCAATAGCTTTCCGCCTCTCTTCGTTGAACCGTCGAAGAAACTGCCTGACCGGCTTATACTTTGGATCAATATTAAGAGTGTGCTCAGCGAGTTCTCTCGGTACACCCGGCATGTCAGAAGGCTTCCATGCAAAGATGTCCCGGTTCTCATGGATAAACTCGATGAGCGCGCTTTCCTATTTAGGATCCAAATTGGCACTGATACTGAACTGCTTAGATGAATCACCTGGATGGAAATCTACAAGCTTGGTTTCAGCAGCCGACTTAAACTTCATCGCCGGGTCATGCTCGGTGGTTGGCTTCTTTAGAGAGGTCATATCCGCCGGGTCAACTTTGTCTTGGTAAAACTTCAGTTCCTCTGCTGCACAAACAGACTCGGCATAAGCCGCGTCGCCCTCCTCACATTCCAGGGCTACCTTTTGACTCCCATGCACGGTGATGGTGCCCTTGTGACCCTGCATCTTAAGCTGCAGATAAACATAGCACGGCCGTGCCATGAACTTGGCATAAGCCGGCCGCCCAAACAGAGCATGATATCGACTCCTGATTTTGACCACCTCAAACGTCAATTTCTCAGCCCTGGAATCATACTCATCTCCAAAGGCCACTTCCAGTTCAATCTTGCCAACTGGGTAAGCCGACTTACCAGGAACCACTCCATGAAAAACAGTGTAGGGCGTCTTCAAATTCTTATCAGCTAACCCCATGCGTCGAAAGGTCTCATAATAGAGGATATTGATGCTGCTACCCCCGTCCATGAGTACCTTAGTGAATTTATATCCACCAACCTGAGGTGCTACCACCAAGGCTAACTGACCCGGATTATCAACCCGAAGGGGGTGATCCACCCTGCTCCATACAATGGGCTGTTCTGACCACGTCAAATAACGGGGAACTGCCGGCTCAACAGAATTCACGGCCCTCTTATGAACCTTCTGGTCATGTTTGCACAAGCTGGTGGTGAACACGTGATACTGCCCACTGTTCAGCTGCCTCGGATGGCTTTTATAACCCGACTACTGCTGCTGTTGCTCCCCTTGACCAGACTGCTGTTGATTATAACCGCCTTGATGTCCCTAGAAGCCGGAACTTGAACCGCCGCCCGGGCCATGAAAGCCGCCAGCTCCTGAGCCACCGCCCGACCCATGATTGCCATCAAACGTGTTGGAATTCTTAAAAGCCTTCATGATCGCGCAATCTTTCCATAAGTGGGTGGCGGGTCATTCCCCGGTGCCATGTCTCGGGCAAGGCTCATTGAGTAGCTGCTCAAGTGATGGGCCTGACCCGCTAGATCGAGGGGGCGATTTTCCCTTACGTCTCTGATTATTACCCTGCGCATTGGCATTGGCCACAAACTCCGAGTTACCCTCTGCCTTACGCTTATTACCTCCTTCATTCATCGGGTTATGCTGTTGGCCCTTTCCATTGCCGTTCTTCTTTCCCTTCCCTATCTTTTCCTCATCAGACGCGGGATCCTTGGTACTATCAGGGTCGGCGTATTTGACTAAAGCTGCCATCAGCGTACCCATGTCATTGCAATCACGCTTAAGGCGCCCCAGTTTTTGTCTCAGCGGCTCAAAGCGGCAGTTCTTGTCCAACATGAGGACTGCAGAGCCGGCATCCATCTTATTAGACGAATGTATTATCTCCTTGACCCGGCGCACCCAATGAGTTCTGGATCCACCCTCCTCCTGCTTACAATTTGTCAAGTCCACAATCGACATGGATTGCTTGCAAGTGTCATTGAAGTTCTGGATGAATCAGGCCTTTAGCTCTGCCCATGAATTAATGGAATTGGGCGGCAGGTCCTTTAACCAAGACCGGGCCGTTCCATCCAACATCATGGTGAAGTACTTAGCCATTGCTGCGTCGCTGACCTCCAACAGCTCCATGGCAATCTCATAACTTTTGATCCACGCTCCGGGCTGTATGTCGGCGTGTAATTCGACACCTTTCGAGGTCCCTTGAAGTCCTTTGGCAGGCGTATATTACGCAGAGCCTACACCAAACAAGGAACACCGCCGGTTCTAGTAGCCACTCCCGTCTCAACAGAAGTCATCGGATACTCTGGGAAATCTTGATGAGCCGTCTTTTGAGCTGCTAGCTGAGCTGCCCGCTCGGTCTCCTGACGTATTCGGTCTTGTACCAGGTTATAGCCACCGGGCTAGTTATGGCGCTGGGTGTTGCTTGACAAAGCTTCTGACTCCATGTGCCTGCTGTAACTTGGACTCCGGTTTTGACGAGGCGGTGCTAACCAAGGCGGAGGAGTTGAATGGATTCTGTCCTGGCTATAAGAATAAGTCTCTTGCTGAGCCAGGACCGTCTGGACAAGTTCTCTGATCCTCCGGGTCTCCACCGCTGTCGGATCATCACTGTCCACTAGAAGAGCCGCCAAACGTGCCGATGCTGCGATTAAGTTCTCCATGGGGTCGGAGAAGTAACCGGTGGTATTGGCACGTAACGGGGCGGTGCCATGTTCCCAAGGCTGAGCCGGTCCTCCTGTTCCGGCTGTCATAAAATGATTTGCATCTGGCGGGTTACTTGGGCCGGCTCCGGGTGTAGCAAAAATATTCCAAGGATAATAAACTGGAGGTAAACGGGATTGGGTTTTCTGATGTCTCCTCCTCATCACCTTGTTAGACACGTCCAGGCTC
Source organism: Triticum dicoccoides (assembly GCF_002162155.2). Lineage (NCBI taxonomy): Eukaryota > Viridiplantae > Streptophyta > Magnoliopsida > Poales > Poaceae > Triticum > Triticum dicoccoides. The sequence goes on along the minus strand of NC_041383.1, from coordinate 289,889,507 downwards.
ATCGTGAGCTGGAAGGCCTCCGACTGTAGCCGTTGTGCCCGTGCATCCAAAGCCGCCCGCTCTGTGGCCAACCTGGTGTCCTCAGCTGCCAAAGCCTCCTTGGCCCGAGCTATTTTCTCGCGCACCCGTGCCACCTCCGCGTCATGCTCATCTTTGTTTGCAGGAATAACTGTGGCGGTTAACAGGGCCGTAAGCTTAAGCATGAGATCTATCAGCACCTGAGCCGGCGGGCGCACAAGGCCTCCTGCCCCGGCTGCTCCTGTCCCGGCGTTATTGCTGTAGTGGTTGTAGAGTTTTGGCCAGGTTGAGTCCCAGCCATGAAGACTCCTGCCCATCTTGGCGGCTCATAGGGGTCCGGAATACTGGTGCCATCGGAACAGCCCCCAAGCACGCCGTCTTGCACTTGGTACAACGAATCTGTTGAATCGGCGGACGAATCACCGTCAGAGAGGACGGCCATCTCACCACCATCTTCAGATCCTTCAGAAAGTTCCTCTCCGTGGATGCATCCCACGAAGGCACGCTCCATGACGGGTTGAACTCGGGCCTTTCCCACAAGCTGAGCCGTCTCGATGAGGTCGGTGCAGTTGTCCGGCTCAGGGCCCCGCTCACAAATCCGGCCGATGAAGACATGGATTCCACCGAAGGGGACCCAGTATCCGTACTCAATTGAGCCGGCGTCGGGGCCCCAGCCTTCGTCGTCGATGTAGATCTTGCTACGATGACTCTTGGTCATCCGGCCCACTACGTATCCCTTGAGCCCTTTGAAGTTGCCCTTCAAGAACTGAAATCCACCATGCGCTGGCCCCATGGTGGGCGCCAACTATCGTGGAATTGTCACGGTAGATGTCCTCTTGCAAGCACTTAGTTGTGGAGCCATCGCAACTAGGAAGCTTAAAGGGGTTATCGGGACAAAGGACACGAGAGATTTATACTAGTTCGGCCCCTTACGGTGAAGGTAAGGCCTACGTCTAGTTGGGTTGATATTGCTTGATGTTTCGATGACCAGGGAGCGAGATACGCTATGCCCGGTTCTCGATGAGTTGTTTCTTGCCCTAAGCCGCCAGCGGGTCATCCCCTTATAAACACGGGTGGACGCCCTGCGGCCTACAGAGTCCCGGCCGGCTCATAGACAGTGTCCAGCTCGGTGACTGGTTATGTCTACCTTATGTTACAAGTCATACCATCATGACGGTTTATCACTATGGGCCTTGAGCCGCTTGTGGGCCTTAGACCCTTTATTGAACCGCCATCTTCATGCTTGGTCTTGGGCTTCTTCCTGCTGAGTCTTCTTTGCGTAACCCGGCCCCTCCTGGGTGGCTTACACAAATAGTTATATCCCCAACAGACTCGTTCTTCTTCCTAGCGGGATTTCAGGCAAGATGACCGTCACCTTGGATCTCACTACTATCATTGCTATGCTAGTTGCTTCGTTCTATCGCTTTGTTGCGCTTCCTAACCTTTTCACCCTTCCCAGCAAACCTTTTCACCCTTCCCAGCAAGTCCCTGTTTTCTAACATTTTGTCCACCAATTTGACATGCCATAACTTTCTTCTCGTTGCTACGTTTTGTGTGCACAATATTTCCAAATGTTCATTGTGAGATGCTCTACATTTCATCCCATTGTGCCATGTTTGTTTGAGTTCATCATGATGTCTGAATCATCATTGCAAAAGTGCTATATGATGTTGACTGCTGTCTGTTAACAGAACTTGTTGTTTTGTCTTTTTCATTGCATTTTGTGTGTGCATCCTATGAGCTTGATGTCTACATGAGTTTTGAGCTACCTCATGCCATATTTACAGTGGTGAAATCCATATATTTTTGTAAGTCTTGTCGTGAGTGCATCGAGCTCGTGTAGGGTACTTGTTGTTACTGTTTTGCTAGGCTATTTCTGTTATATCATGATGCTATGTAAACCTGCTGCTACAAGTCATTATATGCATAATATGGAGATGTTCACTAAGGATGTTTTGTTATACATGTCATGGTATATCCATCCATGCCCCTGGTTGCATTTATAGCCTGCTGTAGCTTGTTGTAATCTGGCTCTCAAATTGCTAAATAATGTTGCTGTCAGCCTGTTAACATTAAGTTCAGTTTTGCCATGAGCTTTGCTAGTGATCCATGTACCCCATGAACTTGATCTTGCCATGCTTACCTTCACAAACATGTAATTTTACTGTTGGTCACCTTGCCATGCCATGTATTGCTCTGTGGTGAGTGGTACAAGCTCCAACATGCCTATTTATTGTTGTTCCTGCCATGTCTGAATCTGTCATCATTTGCCATGTTTGCATGGATGCTACCATGTTTTCTGTTGATCTTTTGAATTAGTTCAGCAATGGAGTTTTGTTCTTTGTCTTTAGTACTAGCATTCCATGACTTTGTTTGCCATGTTTATTTCTTTAACATGTTGTGTGATGGCTCTAAACATTGCAACCTGATGTTATTTCTGCTAAGTATGTAAACTGTTATTATTTGCAATCTTGCCATGTCCTTGTGAGCATGTTATGGTGTTTTCTGGAGATAGCTCAGTGTTCATGTTTTGTCATTATTTACCTTTGCTTCATGGCCATGCCCTTTTTTCTTATGTTGAGGTGTTGTAGAATATTTTTTTGATGCTTGCTAGATGCCTAGTTGCTGTTTTGGACAGCTTGTCCTTTAAACTTGTATAGAGTGTATGTGTTGAACCGTTGCTCCGTTTGGAGTGTGCTCTATATGAACCTTGCTTAGAATTGCATGTAGTTTCATATTATCATGTTTCATCCTTGTTTTGAGGTGTTTGCTTGATGTTTGGATGCATTTAGCATCAATGCCATGTTTAACTTGTTTTGCTCATATCTTCTAGGTCGTAGCTCCGAACTAAATGAACTTTATATGTAACTTGACTAGAATTTCGTGTAGATCCTCGTGGTGCTCTTTAACTTGCTGTTTAACAACTTCAACTTAATGTTTGTTCAGACATGGACCAACTTCGAAACTTGCATATGAGGTCTTACCGGTATTGTTATATGTTGTTTCCGGCCTCATTTAACCTTGCTTTGATGTGTTGTTCTTGTATGCATCATCTCTTGCCATGAGTAGCTTCATGTAGCCTTCTCATGCCTCATACTTGGTTGAGCATCATGCCATGTCTATGTGTTGTGTGTTTACCGTGTGTTTGCTTCTTTCCAGTTGTGCTCCTTCTTGTTAGTTCCTGTTTCGTTGCGATCGTGAGGATTCGTTCGTCTACGCTTGGTTTGTCTTCGTGGCTTCATCTTCTTCATGGACTCGTTCTTCTTCCTAGCGGGATTTCAGGCAAGATGACCGTCACCTTGGATCTCACTACTATCATTGCTATGCTAGTTCCTTCGTTCTATCGCTTTGCTGCGCTTCCTATCATTTGCTCTTCAAGCCCCCCAATTTGCCATGTCAGCCTCTAACCTTTTCACCCTTCTGAGCAAACTGTTGTTTGGCTATGTTACCGCTTTGCCCGACCCCTCTTATAGCATTGTTGCAGGTGAAGTTTAAGATTGATCCATGATGGACAAGATTATGTTGGGATATCACAATATCTCTTATTTAATTAATGCATCTATATACTTGGTAAAGGGTGGAAGGCTCGGCCTTATGCCCCGTGTTTTGTTCCACTCTTGCCGCCCTAGTTTCCGTCATACCGGTGTTATGTTCCTTGATTTTGCATTCCTTACGCGGTTGGGTGATTTATGGGACCCTCTTGACAGTTCGCTTTGAATAAAACTCCTCCAGCAAGGCCCAACCTTGGTTTTACCATTTGCCTCACCTAGCCTTTTTCCCTTGGGAGTCGCGCTCCCGAGGGTCATCTGATTTTTACCCCCCCCCCCGGGCCAGTGCTCGTCATGAGTGTTGGTCCAACCTGTCAGCCACCGGTGGTCACCAGGAGCAACTATGGCTGGCGTATCAGATGTTTGGACAATCCGGTGTGCCCTGAGAACGAGATATGTGCAGCTCCTATCGGGATTTGTCGGCACATTCGGGCGGCTTTGCTGGTCTTGTTTTACCATTGTCAAAATGTCTTGTAACCGGGTTTCCGAGACTGACCGGGTCTTCCTGGGAGAAGGAATATCCTTCGTTGACCGTGAAAGCTTGTGATGGGCTAAGTTGGGACACCCCTGCAGGGTATAAACTTTCGAGAGCCGTGCCCGCAGTTATGTGGCAGATGGGAATTTGTTAATATCCGGTTGTAGATAACTTGACACCAGATTCGAATTAAAATGCATCAACCGCGTGTGTAGCTATGATGGTCTCTTTTCGGCGAAGTCTGGGAAGTGAACACGGTTTTGGGTTATGTTTGACGTAAGGAGTTCAGGACCACCTCTTGATCATTGCTAGATTCACGACCGTTCCGTTATTTCTCTTCTCGCTCTTATTTGCGTATGTTAGCCACCATACTTGCTTAGTCACTGCTGCAACCTCACCACTTATCCTTTCCATACCCATTAAGCTTTGCTAGTCTTGATACCCATGGTAATGGGATTGCTGAGTCCTCGTGGCTCACAGATTACTACAACAACAGTTGCAGGTACAAGTTATGCGATGATCATGACGCGAGAGCGATGTTTGCTTGTTTTGGAGTTCTTCTTCTGCTTCTTCTTCGATCAGGGGATAGGTTCCAGGTCGGCAGCCTGGGCTAGCAGGGTGGATGTCATTTGAGTTTCTATTTATGGTTCATCCGTAGTCGGATGGTGCTCTTATGTAAGATGATGTTGTATTCGTGTGGCATTGTATGTCTTTTGTATGTATCCCCATCTATTATGTAATATTGATGTAGTGATATCCACCTTGCAAAAGCGTATCAATATGCGGTTCTATCCTTGGTGGGACCTTCGAGTCTCTTTAGGATAGTATCGCATAGTGGGCGTGACACATGATCTCCCGGACTATCCTTTGCCATGTTTCCGTGTCAGCCTTCCAAAACCCCGGCAGATTAATGTTGAGCCTTGCCCTGCCAACAAATCCACACACACTCTTGAACATCGTGCATGCTTTATCTGGTTTAGTTACAGCTCAAGACTTTAAGCCGATCTCGGTTACTTCATATACAACTTTAGGATGGTGTGTAGGCTACCTAGGAGCGTTCCTCCGTCTCCTGACCGGAAGGGTAATTGCTGCAGCTCTATCCCATTCCAGATTACTTGATCCCTCACCATCTGCTGAAGACATAGGGTTGTCGGAATCAGATGAAGATACATTGCCGAAGCATGAGTGTTGTCGCTGCTACCCGGCATCTACATAGAACACATGCGAAACTCAGGAAAGGAGGATAAGCATAAAACTAACAACTTGGTATTAAGCTGTCTAAACATGTCATGCAATAATATAGAAAATGTACGGCTTATTTGTTAAGTTTGTGTGACTCGGGTGCCCGCGATTTGTAAATCGGCAGTAACTTATTGGAACAAATACAACTTATATGTACTAGTTAGGAAGGTAGATAATGAACATATATGCGCTCTTTGTTATTTTATAGCCAATTTTGGAACATACGAAATGAAATAGGAATGGAGATTGCGAGGAAATATGCCTCACCATGATGGAGAGCAGTAACTAACAGGTTTCTTAATGCAAAACCGGTCGGACCAGATGAGAGGTGAGGGTTACATGATCGATATGCTCGAGGGTGGCTGGCGACCAAACAAAGATGGCGAGGCACGCGCAGCCGCATGTTGGGAATGACAGTGGAGGTAGGCTTGACACCGAAGAGCGGGCACACGGCCGGGGTGAGCACGCCGACATTGAAAAGGGTTGTGCTGTGCATCTAGTGTAGGGGAGAGATTATTGGGGATATAACTACTAGTATGACCTGCCAAAAGGAGCCGGGTTATACTTACAAGCATTCTTGGAGACAGAAGCTCAAGCTTGAAGACGGCGGCTTAGTAAAGGCCCAACAGCCCAAAGGCGACCTAAGGCCCGTAGTGTTAAACTGCCTTGATCATGTAACTTGTACTGTAAGGCAAGAAAGATTAAGAGACCGAGCCGGATACAATCTATAAGCCGGCCGGAACTCTGTAGAGCCGCTGGGCGTCAACCTCAGTATATAAAGGGACGACCCAGCGGCGGTTCAGGGTACGAAACAACAACTCGAGAGCTAGGTCAAGCGATTCTGCTTCCTGGTCATCGAGACATACATAATCCCAATCACAACTAGACGTAGGCTTTTACCTTCATCGTAAGGGGCCGAACTAGTATAAAAACTCTCGTGTCTCTTGTCCCAATTAACCCCTTCAAGCTTCCTAGTTGCGATGGATCCACGACTAAGTCCTTTCACTAGGACATCTGACGTGACAATTCCACGACAGTTGGCGCCCACCGTAGGGCCAGCGCACGGTGGATTTGAGTTCTTGAAGGGCAGCTTTGAAGGGCTAAAGGGATATGCTATGGGCCGGATGACCAAGAGTCTCCGCGGGAAGCTCTACATCGACGATGTAGGCTGGGGCCTTGAGGCCGACTCAATTGAGTACGGGTACCGGGTCCCCTTTGGCAGAATCCATGTCTTCATTGGCAGAATCAACATGCGAGACCCGCCCGGGCTCTTCCGGCTGTGAAGCGTGCTTTCGTGGGATGCATCCACGGAGGGCTCTCTGAAGGATCTGCCTCCGGTGGTGAGGCGGCCATCTACTCTGACGGTGAGTCGTCCACAGGTGAGACAGATTCATTGTACCAACTGTAGGATGGCGGGCTCGATGGATGTTCCGATGGCAGCAGTATTCCGGATTGTCTTGATCCATCGTGTAGGGTCGGGATCTTCATGGCTGGAACCCAACCCATCCAGGACTCCGCAACTGCAGTAGCGGTAACCTCCGGGTCAACGGCAGCCAGGGCAGGAGGTCCTGTGCGCTCATCGGCCCAGGTGTTAATGGATCTCACTGACAAATTGACCACCCTGTTAACTGCCATAGTCAGCCCGGTGGATCAAGCCAGTCATGATGCGGAGGTGGCACAGTTAAAGTTGGATATGGCACAAGCTAAGGAGGACCTGGCGGCAGAAGATGTTAGGATAACCACAGAGCGGGCGGCTCTAGACGTTCAGGCTCAGCAGATTCAGGCGCACATTTTCCGGCTTACGCAAGACCAGAACGCAGCTAATGAAGTCATGAGGAGAAGGCATCGGAAGACCCAGTCTCCACTTCCCCCGGTTTATGACCCTCGAAACCTTTTTAACACGCCAGGAGCAGGGCCCAGTAACCCGCCATGGCTCATCCCACAAACAGGCAACCCGCCATGGATCCCTCCGCGCATAGGGCCAGACCATGTTGCGACACCCGGGGACGGAGCACCGTTTCAGTGTCCAGTGATGGGACCTCCCCATGTAAACATGGCGCCACCTTAGTATGTACCAACCCCTCGGGGTCATTACTCCAACCCATTGGAAAACATGATAGCAGCAACAACTCGAGTGGCGGCTCTCCCAATTGATGGCGACTCTCCGACTGCGGTTGAAACCCGTCGGGTCAGGGAACTTGTTCAGACGGCTTTAGTACAACAGGAGGCGTAATCATACAGCCGGGACAGGATCCACTCGACCCCTCGTCCAAGCCGAAGCCCGAGTTACAGTAGGCACATGGATTCAGCGGCCATATCAAGCAATGTTAGACACCGTGACTAGCCAGGTGGTGGTAACCCGCTACGTCATGAGGCCGTTAACTTGGTAGAGCAAGAGAGACTATGGAAAGAGGCTGAACAGGCGGCTGAACAAGCGTCTCATTTGATGGCTTATCAGCCATATCCAGTTTACCCGGCGACTTCTGTTGAGGCAGGTATAGCCACCCGGACTGGAGGAGTCCCGTGTCTAGTACCGGCTCGACGTCACAAGCGGTTGCCCAAAGATTTTAAAGGACCAATGAAGGTGCCGAATTACACAGCCGACTTACAGCTCGAGGCATGGATTGAGAGCTACGAGATGGCTATGGAGCCGTTGGAGGTTTCTGATGCAGCAATGGCTAAGTACTTCACCATGATGTTGGATGGAACCGCCCGCATCTTGTTAAAAGGCCTGCCACCTAATTCAGTCAGTTCATGGGCGGAGTTAAAGGCCCAGTTCATCCAGAAATTCAAAGACACGTGCAAACAGCCCATGTCGATCGTGGATCTGACGAATTGTAAGCAGGAAGAGGGTGAGTCTACAACCCATTGGGTACGCCGGGTTAAGGCCATAATACATTCATCTAATAAGATGGATGTCGGCTCTGCAGTCTTAATGTTGGAGAAGAATTGCCGTTTCTTACCTTTGAAACAAAAACTGGGGCGGCTCAAACATGATTGCAATGATATGGGCACGCTGATGGTGGCTCTGGTCAAGTATGCCGATTCTGATAGTACCAAGGATCCCGAGTCTGATGATGAGAAGGCAGGGAAGGGAAGAGGAATGACAACGGCAAGGGTTCTCAGCACAACCCGGCAAATCAAGGAGGTAACAAACGTAAGGCTGACGGTATTTTGGATTTTGTGGCTAACACCAATGCGTAGGGTCATAACCAGCGGCGCAAGGGAAGGCCACCTCCTCGATCCGGCGGGTCAGGACCCACACTTGAGCAGTTGTTGAATGAACCTTGCCCGAGACACGGTTCTAAGGAGAAGTCGGCTACACATTTCTGGAAGGATTGCATGATTATGAAGGCGTTCAAGAATTCCAACATGTTTGATGGTAACAATGGCCTGGGCGGCTCAGGTGGTGGCGGCTTTCATGGCCCGGGCGGCGGGTCAAATCCCAATTTTCAAAATTCCAAAGGAAACCAGGGAGGATATAACCAACAGGCTGGCCAGGGCAGTCAGCAGCAGCAGGTGGATACCAGAGCAATCCAAAGCAGCTGAACAGTGGGCAATATCACGTGTTTACGACCAGCTTGTGTAAACGGGACCAGAAGCTTCATAAGAGGGCCGTGAACGTAATTGAGCCGACAATTCCTCGTTATTTGAGGTGGTCCGAACAGCCTGTCATATGGAGTAGAGAGGATCACCCTCCCCGGGTTGACAATCCGGGTCACTTAGCTTCGGTCATAGCCCCTCAAGTGGGTGGATACAAGTTCACCAAGGTGATGATGGATGGAGGCAGCAGCATCAATATTCTCTATTACGAGACCTTCCGTCGCATGGGACTGACTGATAAGAGCCTTAAGAAGTCTAACACTATTTTCCATGGAGTTGTACCTGGTAAGTTAGCGTATCCGGTCGGCAAGATAGAGTTGGAGGTGGCATTTGGGGATGAATATGATTCCAGAGTCGAGAAATTAACATTTGAAGTAGTTTAGATCAAGAGGCCATATCATGCTCTGTTTGGGCGGGTGGCTTATGCCAAGTTCATGGCATAGCCATGCTATGTGTACTTGCATCTCAAGATGCCGGTTTATAAGGGAACCATTACGATGCACAGGAGCCGCATGGTGGATCTGGAATGTGAAGAAGGTGACGCGGCTTATGCCGAGTCGGCCTGCGCTACGGAAGAGTTAAAGTTCTACAAGGACAATGTTGACCCGACGGATATAACATCTTTGAAGAAGCCAACTACAGAGCATGAGCCGGTCATGAAATTTCAGTCGGCGGAGGAGACTAAGCTTGTCGATTTTGTCCCGGGCGATTCATCCAAGCAGTTCAGTATCAGCGCCAATCTGGATCCTAAATAGGAAGGCACGCTCATCAAGTTCATCCGTGAGAATTGGGACATTTTTGCATGGAAGCCATCTGACATGCCGGGTGTATCGAGAGAACTCGCTGAGCACACTCTTAATATTGATCCAAAGTTTAAGCCGGTCAAGCAATTTCTTCGGCGGTTTAATGAGGAGAGAAGGAATGCTATCGGTGAGGAAGTGGCCTGGCTCTTGGCGGCTGGATTCATCATTGAGGTGTTTCATCCAGAGTGGCTGGCTAACCCGGTGCTTGTTCTCAAGAAAAACGACACTTGGCGTATGTGTGTGGATTACACGGACTTAAACAAGGCTTGTCCTGCTGATCCTTTTGCTCTCCCTCATATTGATCAGATCATTGATGCTACGGCGGGTTGTGAGCGTTTGAGATTTTTGGATGCTTACTCTGGTTACCATCAGATCAAGATGGCTGTTAAGGACCAGGAGAAGACGGTGTTCATCACTCCATTTGGAGCCTTCTGCTATGTTTCAATGCCTTTTGGGCTCAAGAGTGCCCAGGCGACTTACCAGCGCTGCGTACAGAATTGTCTTCATAATCAGATCGGACGCAATGTTCATGCTTACGTGGATGACATAGTGGTTAAGTCCAGAGAGAAAGAGACCTTGATCGATGATCTCAAGGAAACCTTTGATAATCTCCGGGTTTACAAGATGATGCTTACCACGACCAAGTTTGTTTTTGGTGTACCTGCAGGCAAGCTTTTGGGTTTTCTGGTTTCTAACAGAGGCATCGAAGCTAACCCAGAGAAGATCAAAGCCATCACCTCCCTGGCCAAACCGGCTTGTATTAACAATGTACAGCGTTTGGCAGGTCGTATCGCCGCCTTAGGACGATTCATAAGCCGGTTAGGGGAGAAGGCTATGCTGCTGTATCAGATGATGAAGAAGATGGATAGCTTTACTTGGAATGATGCTGTCAATACTGCTTTTGAAGATCTGAAGAGACAATTGGCTGAGCTACCGGTTCTTGCTGCTCCCATTGACAAGGAGCCCTTGCTCTTATATGTAGCTGCTAACACACGCGCTGTCAGTGTGGCTATTGTGGTGGAACGCAAGGAGGCTGGCAAGGAGCACCCGGTTCAGTGGCCGGTTTACTACATCAGTGAGGTACTGGTTGAGTCCAAGCAGCGATATCCGCACTGGCAGAAGCTTGTCTATGGGGTGTTTATGGCCAGCCGGAAGCTTAAGCAATACTTCTTGGGCCATCCCATTACTGTGGTTAGTTCTGCCCCCTTGGGGGATATTATTCAGAACAGAGAGGCTGTCGCGACCGGTTTTCCGGGTATTAATTCCCAGAAAATGGCCCTTGTGCTCATCAGCCCTAGGATTACTGTTAGCTGATGAGGCACCAACTTGATACAGAAATTCCAAGCAAAACACAAAATATGTAGTACAAGACCATTCTGGTCTGTGAGTACAACAAATGGTTTCTAGCGGTTGATGGCGGAAACGGGTTGTGAATCATCAGTGTCTATGGGACTCCATTTCCCACAGGAATAGCTGACCAGGTTAACTCCTAATCGCGAGGCTGCTATCACTGTTGCTTAGGTTCCGGGGCTGTCATCACGGTCGCTCCTCTCCGTGCAAGAAATCTGGCCAAGACAATAGCCAGGGACAAGCCAGTGAGTACTTTGAATGTACTCGCAAACATTATGAACACGGGTATAATATAACAACGATGTTCCGAAATATTTATGCTCATGACGTCAGTCATAAAAGGTAAATAAATCTCTGATGCATGTAAGCAGGTTATTTATGAAAATACAATAACATATTAATAATAAAAGGCACCGATCGGGTGTCTGAAGCGACGCCTCGACAGATCAGTAAATAAAGAGGAATACCTCAGTCGGGCGTCTGAGTGACACCATGTAGAGGGCTTATAAAAGAAATGCCACAGTCGGGCGTCTCAGCGACACCACATAAAGGGCTTATAAAAGAAATGCCATAGTCGGGCGTCTCAGCGACACCACATAAAGGGCTTATAAAAGAAATGCCATAGTCGGGCGTCTGGTTTAACAGTTTTTCTCCTCCAAAGACCGACACTAAGACCAACACTTGACCCATCCCAGACTGTAACCCTTAACCAGGAACACGGCTATTCGAATAGGTTTAGTCTCTGCAGAGGGTGTACTCTTTACCCACGAGTAACGGATGCCTTTAGTCCATCGGGACTAATTCCGTCTACGGTCTTTTTGTTGAAAACACACCTAACTTGCACACACCAGCTTAACTCACACGTGTCTGGAATCACCCACGACACCTGTCAAGCAAACTCTAAGTGGGGAGGCTACAACCTCGCGTAGCATTGGATCAAATTTGTATTGCGCGCTCTAAGGGGTGGCCTCCCCTCTCGGTCTCAACCGGAAACACCCATGCCCCCGGACCAGGTGGCCTGCCTACCAGCTACAACCGGTATCTTCCACCATGGCCTCTCTGTACGGTGTGTGCTAGAAAGAGGTTGACAACTTACTGAACCGTACTCTACTTGTTGTAGAGACGAGTGGTAGTACGAAGCAAGTATGGGGGTTACTGGAACAAGACTCGATCTAGGGTCGACTCAGGAGGTTTAAGTATTCCCTGCATGATTAGCATAACGAATATATTTCATCCAACAGACAGAGTCACCACTCATCATACCCCTCATGCCATGCCGGACACACTCGTCTCGACGCGGAACTAGGGACAAGCTCGGGTCTACCCAAGATAGAGACTTTCCCGATTTCCTTCCGGTAGGCACGAAAGGCATACGAGGATGATCGCTATCACAAGCATGTCCATTTCCAACAGCAAGGAAATTTTCAATAAGCATTCATGCAAATGATCACATCACCACATAAAATAACGAGTTCTACGTATTGAGGTGGTGTCATGATCGTGTCAAACAATGCATGCAAAATATTATGCCAGGGTTCAGAATGCTTGCCTTCAATGTGTGGAAAGGCAGGGTGCACTCCAAAACTTTTGAAAGTTTCCTCCTCTCTCCAAAATCCTATTTAAAAATATTTTTGAATCAATATATAGTTTCAGAAACAGTACCAAAAGGTTGTCTGATTTTTTTTGAAATAAATCTTAAAATAAACTAGACAATATTTGAGAGAGGTAGGAAAAAGAATCAACTCATTTGGAGTTGTAATTAAAAAGTTATAGCCAGTCAAAGTCCTGGTCAAAATCTGTTTTTCAAATAAAACAAAAAAAGAAAAGAAAACGTTTCAAAAATGTACACGTCGAAGGCGCATTCTGGAAATGCGCTTCCACTTACTCCTGCATGGACCGGCGCTGGGTCACTGACGGTGGGCCCGCCTGGCCCACTGGTCAGGTTTGACCAGTCCACGCGCGCGTCGTCCCCCTCCGACCGAACAGAGGCGGAGCTCCCGCGAGTATTGCCGGCAAACGGAGGCGTCCCTTGGTGATCTAAGAACATGGGTGTGCGAACCCGTGGGTACCCGCCATGGTCGCCGACGTGGACGTAGTCGCCGACGACGAGCTTCGCAGCGGAGAAGGCATTCGGGTGGATTTGGGGTCCTGGGCTATGGTGGCTCTCGGTCGGGGCTGAGGCGATGGGCGGCTCCGCACGATCACGTGGAGTTGGGTGGTGGCGCTAGATTGCCGGGAGGTGCCTTGGTCGCGACGGAATCGGCCGGGACTTGGCGGCGACCGAACCGGCCGAACTCGGGGAAGATGGCCTTCCCCTCCTCGACTGCTGTCCATGGTAGCTCTAGGGGGATCATTTGAGGTTGCTTGACGACTCGATTGAGCTCTGGGCCCTTATATAGGCGGTGGAGGTCGGTCCCGAGGTGGCCAGCGATAAGGACGACGGTGAACCGCCATTCTGTGCGGCAGGGCGATGTGGAGGCGACGAGAGCTAGTTGACGAGCGAGGGGATAAGCTTGCGCGGCTCCCAGGGGCAGGTGGCGAGCCGGGGTGGCTCGGGCGGCGCCGACCGTGGCAAAGGCACACTACGGACGCCGGCGTGCCGCCAAGAGTGCCCTGACGGCGGCGCTGTAGGGTGCTAGGGCCACTTGGAGGTTTCTGGTGAGAAGGGGAGTGCGTGGCGCGGCTTTGCGGTGGGGGGCCAAACCAGGGGCGCGATGTGGCGACTCGGGTGCGCGGCTGCAGTTGGCGCGCTCTGGCGCGCCCAGTGCATGCCCACCATCTGCTCGATGTAATGCCATGGCCTGCTAGGTGGCTTGGTTGGAGCTGGGGATTAGCAGGTCTAGTCTAGGGGTATCTAGGATGCTAGTGGACATGCCTGTTGGGTCAGAGGATCAGGTCCACAATGCAAACCAAAACTCATGCCAAATCTGTCCATGCACTCCAGGTGTTTGACAAAATGCCACAGGCACCTAGGCTTTTCTTGGAGTGGCCAAATCTTCCAGATCCTAGTCTCTTTAGATGCACAAGAGGGTGGTGAGGTTAGTTTGTACAAAGCACAAACTTGTTAGTGCAAGTTTTGCAAAACTACAATTCTCAACAGGAGGTAAATGGCATCATCTCATGAACCAAAAGTATTCCACTGGTTGCATGCTCCTGGACTTAGGGGTTTTGTAGGGTGGCCTACAAGCAGGGGAAAGAATCAAGGGCCAAAGAGCAAGCAAGAATATGGATGCTGTACAAACCATCATGTTGGACCAGAATGAAGATGAGGTTGATTCACTCAAAATTTTCAAAGAACAACACTGGGTTTTTGCATAAAGTTGAATCATATGCTACTACCAACATCCCATAATTTTGGTGGAAGCTAGAAAGAAATATTTAAATGAGTTGTAGTGCAAAATTGCCCACTGGACCAGAGAAGAGAATTGGGTGTAGAGCTCAAAATATTTCATGAATAAAAGTTATTTTTGCATAAAAGTGATTTAAAAACATCACCAGACATCTCCAAATTTTGGTTGGAATTTTAAGTGAATTTATCAAATGGTTGAAGTTCAAATATGGCCATATAACCTTGGAAAACCATTTTTGAAGAAAATAAAGATCAAGCAAATTAATTATGTAATTAGTTCTACTAATAAAAGAAAAGTTTTTCTTGAGAGGCTACACAAGCCCAATAACATATTAGAAAGGTTTTCTTCTTGGGGAAAACTCCATAATAACAAGAGAGAGAGAAAAAAAAGTCCAAAAAACAAAAGGGAGCCCAGAAAATAAAATTTTTAATTTCTTGGCAAAATTTTAATTAACAAAACAAGGTCAAAATTTTGGGGGTGTCACAACACTACCCCCCTTAAGAAAAATCTCGTCCTCGAGATTTGTTATGAGCGGTTTTGAAAAACAAATACCCCACGGTTACGTGTCTTTGCAAGCATGGTATGTGCTCGAGCGGAGGTGAGCCTGCTACCGTGGTGCTGTGTGAAATGAAATAATCCATGTCGTGAGAAGATATACGATGTAGCAACTCAGGGAAAAGAAATCTCACTCCATGATTCTTCGCGAGAGAAACAGTAATAGTCAAACCGTAACAGAACTACTCACATTAATAGAAACTAAATAATTTACTCGCCGCACAAACTCGGGGTACCACGCATAAGTTACAACACGTAAGTAAAAGTTGCAAGAATAAACATAGCAGCGACGTCTATAATGCAAATGGTAACTGGACGGGGTCCCGAGAAAATATCTCTGGAACTGGAACGCACTCCTCTTCTATCGGGGAAAGCGGATTGATCAGACGATGAATGTGTCTCTCTTGGTCTGGCCTCAGTGGTCTGCCGATGGCGATCTGAGGATTTAAGTCCGCGAGACTCTGGAGGTAACCCATTACTCGCTGGGTCAAACGTTCTTGAGCGATGACGTACTGGACCAGGTTGGCCAGTACTAGGTCTCTCTCAATCCGTCTACCAGGAAAAGATGTTACTTCTCCGGGTGCTACACGGCTCGGAAAGTAATAATACCCTCGTTCACTGGCATAGGGTACCGTGAACCGAAGGCGAGCGAGTGCTTCGCAAGCAGCAGCTTCTATGGCCATATGTGCGGTTGGCATTGATTTCCCCATGAAGGAGACTTCCGTTGGATCTTGGTTGGGGTCTACGGGAGGGATGTGTACTGCTGCCCAATATTTCAAGGTGGAAGGTGTGATTCTCGATTTGAACAGCTTGTACTGGGGTGGCTGGTTAGAACCCATGGTACTGCAGGTAAAGTCCCACAATATTTTCACAAAGCAACCTGGGGTTGCATCTGGGGTTCTCAGATAAATACTGGGGCTCGGCATGGCAGGAAACGGTGCACAAGGTGAGGGTTGCTTGGCAAGGTCACGAGGTGGCCTTTTTATAGTCACTGGAGCTGGGTCATATTAGCCTGGTGAAAGGTAATAAAATTTGCCAGCTTAGCTCCAAGGGTCGAGGTCAAGCCACAGATACATACTTCACTAAAGTGACGTATCACTGTGGGGGTTGTCGGGGTGGTCTTGGTAGCTGTGCCTGGAAAAATATGCAACTGCGTGCTGACGTAATTATGCAAGGTTACTATCTAAAACAGGAGCACAACAACAGGCTGCGTTAATTCACAAGGTCACACGGTTACAATGTGAGGATACACTGAGACTCGGCACTACTCGGGTGACCTAGTCTACCTCGTTTATATCCAAACGGGCGTGCCTTGTGGATGTCGAGGCTTCTCCACGGTTCTCACTGTTGGAATTAGTCGGAGATGGTGGAGGAACTGCAGGGTCGGGGTAGCAATGATGACCATCGTGGGGATTGTTAGCCACAATCCCGTTGGAGTGTGCTCCCAAAAGGCGACGAAGCACTTCTGGGGTCATCAAAGCATCTCGGTTGACGGCTGAAGCTGACCTCAGGGTCTCGATCAGGTGTCTGAACAGCACGACTGGGTTGTCGGCGTCGGGCTCGTCTTCTCCTCTTGCTGGGGCTCGACGAACCAGCTCTCCACGAGCTGCGATCAGATTAATGGTGATTTGATTGAATAATGCCTCTAGTGCACCTACATAGCGCACTAGGTGTAACAATGCATGATCCATCTCATGATCTCCGTTGGCAACTTGGGGTGGTCTACCATACCCTTCGCGTCTGGGGTAGTAATAGAACGAGCGATAGTTAACTCTGGGCGACAACTGCCGGAGTTGAACTATAGCCTCTCAAGCAGCTAGCTGGATGGCTTGTGGCTCAAAGGAAGTTGTCCTTCCGGTGAACCTGTAGGGGCGTTCTGGAGATAGACCCCTACCGTACATGTGCACAGTGGCCCAGAATTGACGGCTTTCACTGCCCATGGGTCCTTGCTACACAACATATTCTGGGGGGTCTTCTAACGCATAGGCACGACGGGTGAGGTTTGCGAGTATGGTCAAAAAACCTCCAAGGTTGGTTGTTGTGGTCTCATTGTGTACTACGGGGCCAGGCATTATGGCTCGGCTTGGGGTAGAGAATGTGTTGTGCTGGGTTGGGGCTAGCGTGCCCTTTTTATACAAAAAAATGGGACGGAGTGTTCCTTCGCACGCTTGTGAAGGAGACATCTTGGGTGCTGGTCACTAGCGCGTGATTGACAGGCTAGGTTGATAGGTTGGGCACCGACTGCCAAAAGTGTCGGGGTCACTGTGTGGCTATCTTGCACGAGAAGCTTGGCTGGGGTTTCGTTAAGGTCTGGTGGGTTGGTTTGCCTAAGTTTTTCGACCTGGCTAAGATAGGATTAGCCAATGGTAAGCCTGGCTCTGATACCAAGTTTGTCGCGACCGGTTTTCCTGGTATTAATTCCCAGAAAATGGCCCTTGTGCTCATCATCCCCAGGATTACTATTAGCTGATGAGGCACCAACTTGATACAGAAATTCCAAGCAAAACACAAAATATGTAGTACAAGACCATTCTGGTCTGTGAGTACAACAAATGGTTTGTAGCGGCTGATGGCGGAAATGGGTTGTGAATCATCAGTGTCTATTGGACTCCATTTCCCACAGGAACAGCTGACCAGGTTAACTCCTATCTTCGCGAGGCTTCCATCACCGTTGCTTAGGTTCCGGGGCTGTCATCACGGTCGCTCCTCTCCGCACAAGAAATCTGCCCAAGACAATAGCCAGGGACAAGCCAGTGAGTACTTTGAATGTACTCTCAAACATTATGAACACGGATATAATATAACAACGATGTTCCGAAATATTTATGCTCATGACGTCAGTCACAAAAGGTAAATAAATCTCTGATGCATGTAAGCACGTTATTTATGAAAATGCAATAACATATTAATAATAAAAGGCACCGATCGGGTGTCTGAAGCGACGCATCGAAAGGTCAGTAAATAAAGAGGAATACCTTAGTCGGGCATCTGAGCGACACCACATAAAGGGCTTATAAAAGAAATGCCACAGTCGGGCGTCTCAGCGACACAACATAAAGGGCTTATAAAAGAAATGCCATAGTCGGGCGTCTCAGCGACACCACATAAAGGGCTTATAAAAGAAATGCCACAGTCGGGCGTCTCAGCGACACCACATAAAGGGCTTATAAAAGAAATGCCACAGTCGGGCGTCTCAGCGACACCACATAAAGGGCTTATAAAAGAAATAACAAGCATGCCATAGTCGGGCGTCTGAGCGACACCACATAAAGGGCTTATAAAAGAAATAACAAGCATGCCACAGTCGGGCGTCTGAGCGACACCACATAAAGGGCTTATAAATAATCACAGTGAATACCCAGGAGGTAAAACCACCCAGGGATACTCGGTATTTCAATTAATATAAAGGTGTTAGTCCATAATAAAAGTAATAATCATCATAAGTCTCAAGTCACGATCCAAGTTCTGGTTTAACAGTTTTTCTCCTCCGAACACCGACACTAAGACCAACACTTGACCCATCCCAGACTATAATCCTTAACCAGGGACACGGCTATTCAAATAGGTTTAGTCTCTACAGAGGGTGTACTCTTTACCCACGAGTAACGGATGCCTTTAGTCCATCGGGACTAATACCGTCTATGGTCTTTTTGTTGAAAACACACCTAACTTGCACACACCAGCTTAACTCACACGTGTCTGGAATCACCCACGACACCTGTCAAGCAATCTCTAAGTGGGGAGGCTACAACCTCGCGTAGCATGTGATCAAATTTATATTGCACGCTCTAAGGGGTGGCCTCCCCTCTCGGTCTCAACCGGAAACACCCATGCCCCCGGACCAGGTGGCCTGCCTACTAGCTACAACCGGTATCTTCCACCATGGCCTCTCGGTACGGTGTGTGCTAGAAACAGGTTGACAACTTACTGAACCATACTCTACTTGTTGTAGAGACGAGTGGTAGTACGAAACAAGTATGGGGGTTACTGGAACAAGACTCGATCTAGGGTCGACTCAGGAGGTTTAAGTATTCCCTGCATGATTAGCATAACGAATATATTTCATCCAACAGACAGAGTCACCACTCATCATACCCCTCATGCCATGCCGGACACACTCGTCTCGACGAGGAACTAGGGACAAGCTCGGGTCTACCCAAGACAGAGACTTTCCCGTTTTCCTTCCGGTAGGCACGAAAGGCATACGAGGATGATCACTATCACAAGCATGTCCATTTCCAACAGCAAGGAAATTTTCAATAAGCATTCATGCAAATGATCACATCACCACATAAAATAACGAGTTCTACGTATTGAGGTGGTGTCATGATCGTGTCAAACAATGCATGCAAAATATTATGCCAGGGTTCAGAATGCTTGCCTTCAATGTGTGGAAAGGAAGGGTGCACTCCAAAACTTTTGAAAGTTTCCTCCTCTCTCCAAAATCCTATTTAAAAATATTTTTGAATCAATATATAGTTTCAAAAACAGTACCAAAAGGTTGTCTGATTTTTTTTGAAATAAATCTTAAAATAAACTAGACAATATTTGAGAGAGGTAGGAAAAAGAATCAACTCATTTGGAGTTGTAATTAAAAAGTTATAGCCAGTCAAAGTCCTGGTCAAAATCTGTTTTTTAAATAAAACAGAAAAAGAAAAGGAAACGTTTCAAAAATGTACACGTCGAAGGCGCATTCTGGAAATGCGCTTCCACTTACTCCTGCGTGGACCGGCGCTGGGTCACTAACGGTGGGCCCGCCTGGCCCACTGGTCAGGGTTGACCAGTCCACGCACGCGTCGTCCCCCTCCGACCGAACAGAGGCGGAGCTCCGGCGAGGATTGCCGGCAAACGGAGGCGTCCCTTGGTGATCTGAGAACATGGGTGTGCTCAGGAGGTCGAGACGAACCTGTGGGTACCCGCCATGGTCGCCGACGTGGACGGAGTCGCCGGCGACGAGCTTCACGGAGGAGAAGGCATTCGGGTGGATTTGGGGTCCTGGGCTATGGTGGCTCTCGGTCGGGGCTGAGGCGATGGGCGGCTCCGCACGATCACGTGGAGTTGGGTGGTGGCTCTAGATTGCCAGGAGGTGCCTTGGTTGCGACAGAATTGGCCGGGACTTGGCGGCGACCGAACCGGCCGGACTCGGGGAAGATGGCCTTCCCCTCCTCGACTGCTGGCCATGGTAGCTCTAGGGGGATCATTTGAGGTTCTTGAGGACTCGATTGAGCTCCGGGGGCCTTATATAGGCGGTGGAGGTCGGTCCCGAGGTGGCCGACGATAAGGACGACGGCGAACCTCCATTCTGTGTGGCAGGGCGACGTCGAGGCAAAGAGAGCTAGCCGACGAGCGAGGGGATAAGCTTGCACGGCTCCCAGGGGTAGGTGGTGAGCCGGGGTGGCTCGGGCGGTGCCGACCGTGGCAGAGGCGCACTGCGGACGCCGTCGTGCCGCCAAGAGTGCCCTGATGGCGGCCCTGTAGGGTGCCAGGGCCGCTTGGGGGTTTCTGGTGAGAAGGGGAGTGCGTGGCACGGCTTTGCAGTGTGGGGCCAAACCAGGGGCGCGACGCGGCGACTCGGGTGCGCGGCTGCAGTTGGCGCGCTCTGGGCGCGCCCAGTGCACGCCCACCATCTGCTCGACGAAATGCCATGGCCTACTAGGTGGCTTGGTTGGAGCTGGGGATTAGCAGGTCTAGTCTAGGGGTAGCTGGGATGCTAGTGGACATGCCTGTTGGGTCAGAGGATCAGGTCCACAATGCAAACCAAAACTCATGCCAAATCTCTCCATGCACTCCAGGTGTTTGACAAAATGCCACAGGCACCTAGGCTTTTCTTGGAGTGGCCAAATCTTCCAGATCCTAGTCTCTTTAGATGCACAAGAGGGTGGTGAGGTTAGTTTGTACAAAGCACAAACTTGTTAGTGCAAGTTTTGCAAAACTACAATTCTGGACAGGAGGTAAATGGCATCATCTCATGAACCAAAAGTATTCCAATGGTTGCATGCTCCTGGACTTAGGGGTTTTGTAGGGTGGTCTACAAGCAGGGGAAAGAATCAAGGGCCAAAGAGTAAGCAAGAATATGGATGCTGTACAAACCATCATGTTGGACCAGAATGAAGATGAGGTTGATTCACTCAAAATTTTCAAAGAACAACACTGGGTTTTTGCATAAAGTTGAATCATATGCTACTACCAGCATCCCATAATTTTGGTGGAAGCTAGAAAGAAATATTTAAATGAGTTGTAGTGCAAAATTGCCCACTGGACCAGAGAAGAGAATTGGGTGTAGAGCTCAAAATATTTCATGAATAAAAGTTATTTTTGCATAAAAGTGATTTAAAAAGATCACCTGACATCTCCAAATTTTGGTTGGAATTTTATGTGAATTTATCAAATGGTTGAAGTTCATATATGGCCATATAACCTTGGAAAACCATTTTTCAAGAAAATAAAGATCAAGCAAATTAATTATGTAATTAGTTCTACCAAAAAAAGAAAAGTTTTTCTTGAGAGGCTAAACAAGCCCAATAACATATTTGAAAGGTTTTCTTCTTGGGGAAAACTCCATAATAACAAGAGAGAGAGAAAAAAAGGTCCAAAAAACAAAAGGGAGCCCAGAAAATAAATTTTTTAATTTCCTGGCAAAATTTTAATTAACAAAACAAGGTCAAAATTTTGGGTGTGTCACAACACTACCCCCCTTAAGAAATATCTCGTCCTCGAGATTTGTTAAGAGCAATTTTGAAAAACAAATACCCCACGGTTACGTGTCTTTGCAAGCATGGTATGTGTTCGAGCGGAGGTGAGTCTGCTGCCATGGTGCTGTGTGAAATGAAATAATCCACGTCGTGAGAAGATATACGATGTAGCAACTCAGGGAAAAGAAATCTCACTCCATGATTCTTCGCGAGAGAAACGGTAATAGTCAAACCGTAACAGAACTACTCACATTAATAGAAACTAAATAATTTACTCGCCGCACAAACTCGGGGTACCACGCATAAGTTACAACACATAAGTAAAAGTTGCAAGAATAAACATAGCAGCGATGTCTATAATGCAAATGGTAACTGGACGGGGTCCCGAGAAAATATCTCTGGAACTGGAACGCACTCCTCTTCTATCGGGGAAAGCGGATTGATCAGACGATGAATGTGCCTCTCTTGGTCTGGCCTCAGTGGTCTGCCGATGGCGATCTGAGGATTTAAATCCGCGAGACTCTGGAGGTAACCCATTACTCGCTGGGTCAAACGTTCTTGAGCGATGACGTACTGGACCAGGTTGGCCAGTACTGGGTCTCTCTCAATCCGTCTACCGGGAAAAGATGTTACTTCTCCGGGTGCTACACGGCTCGGAAAGTAATAATACCCTCATTCACTAGCATAGGGTACCGCGAATCGAAGGCGAGCGATTGCTTCGCAAGCAACAGCTTCTATGGCCATATGTGCGGTTGACATTGATTTCCCCATGAAGGAGACTTCCATTGGATCTTGGTTGGAGTCTACGGGAGGGATGTGTACTGCTGCCCAATATTTCGAGGTGGAAGGTGTGATTCTCGATTTGAACAACTCGTACTGGGGTGGCTGGTTAGAACCCATGGTACTGCAGGTAAAGTCCCACAATATTTTGACAAAGCTACCTGGGGTTGCATCTGGGGTTCTCAGATAAATACCGGGGCTCGGCATGGCAGGAAACGATGCACAAGGTGAGGGTTGCTTGGCAAGGTCACGAGGTGGCCTTTTTATAGTCACTGGAGCTGGGTCATATTACCGTGGTGAAAGCTAATAAAATTTGCTAGCTTAGCTCCAAGGGTCGAGGTCAAGGCCACAGATACATACTTCACTAAAGTGACGTATCACTGTGGGGGTTGTCGGGGTGGTCTTGGTAGCTGTGCTTGAAAAAGTATGCAACTGCGTGCTGACGTAATTATGCAAGGTTACTATCTAAAACAGGAGCACAACAACAGGCTGTGTTAATTCACAAGGTCACACGGTTACAATGCGAGGACACACTGAGACTCGGGACTACTCAGGTGACCTAGTCTACCTCGTTTATATCCAAACGGGCATGCCTTGTGGATGTCGAGGCTTCTCCACGGTTCTCACCGTTGGAATTAGCCGGAGATGGTGGAGGAACTGCAGGGTTGGGGTAGCGATGATGACCATCGCGGGGATTGTTAGCCACAAACCCTTTGGAGTGTGCTCCCAAAAGGCGACAAAGCACTTCTGGGGTCATCAAAGCATCTCGGTTGACAGCTGAAGCTGACCTCAGGGTCTTGATCGGGTGTCCGAACAGCACGACTGGGTTGTCGGCGTCGGGCTCGTCTTCTCCTCTTGCTGGGGCTCGACGAACCAGCTCTCCACGAGCTGCGATCAGATTAATGGTGATTTGATCGAATAACGCCTCTAGTGCACCTACATAGCGCACTAGGTGCATTAATGCAGGATCCGTCTCGTGATCTCCATTGGCAACTTGGGGTGGTCTACCATACCCTTCGCGTTTGGGGTAGTAATAGAACGAGCGATAGTTAACTCTGGGCGACAACTGCCGGAGTTGAACTATAGCCTCTCGAGCAGCTAGCTGGATGGCTTGTGGCTCAAAGGAAGTTGTCCTTCCGGTGAACCTGTAGGGGTGTTCTGGAGATAGACCCCTACCGTAGATGTGCACAGTGGCCCAGAATTGACGGCTTTCACCGCCCATGGGTCCTTAGTACACAACATATTCTGGGGGCTCTTCTAATGCATAGGCACGACGGGTGATGTTTGCAAGTATGGTCACAAAACCTCCAAGGTTGGTTGTTGTGGTCTTTTTGTTGAAAACACACCTAACTTGCACACACCAGCTTAACTCACACGTGTCTAGAATCACCCACGACACCTGTCAAGCAAACTCTAAGTGGGGAGGCTACAACCTCGCGTAGCATGGGATCAAATTTATATTGCACGCTCTAAGGGGTGTCCTCCCCTCTCGGTCTCAACTGGAAACACCCATGCCCCCGGACCAGGTGGCCTGCCTACCAGCTACAACCGGTATCTTCCACCATGGCCTCTCTGTATGGTGTGTGCTAGAAAGAGGTTGACAAATTACTGAACCGTACTCTACTTGTTGTAGAGACGAGTGGTAGTACGAAACAAGTATGGGGGTTACTGGAACAAGACTCGATCTAGGGTCGACTCAGGAGGTTTAAGTATTCCCTGCATGATTAGCATAACAAATATATTTCATCCAACAGACAGAGTCACCACTCATCATACCCCTCATTCCATGCCGGACACACTCGTCTCGACGAGGAACTAGGGACAAGCTCGGGTCTACCCAAGACAGAGACTTTCCCGTTTTCCTTCCGGTAGGCACGAAAGGCATACGAGGATGATCACTATCACAAGCATGTCCATTTCCAACAGCAAGGAAATTTTCAATAAGCATTCATGCAAATGATCACATCACCACATAAAATAACGAGTTCTAAGTATTGAGGTGGTGTCATGATCATGTCAAACAATGCATGCAAAATATTATGCCAGGGTTCAGAATGCTTGCCTTCAATGTGTGGAAAGGCAGGGTGCACTCCAAAACTTTTGAAAGTTTCCTCCTCTCTCCAAAATCCTATTTAAAAATATTTTTGAATCAATATATAGTTTCAAAAACAGTACCAAAAGGTTGTCTGAATTTTTTCGAAATAAATCTTAAAATAAACTAGACAATATTTGAGAGAAGAAGGAGGAGAAGAAGAAGAAGGAGGAGAAGAAGGAGGAGAAGAAGAAGGAGGAGAAGGAGAAGAAGGGGAAGAAGAAGAAGAAGAAGAAGAAGAAGAAGAAGAAGAAGAAGAAGAAGAAGAAGAAGAAGAAGAAGAAGAAGAAGAAGAAGAAGAAGAAGAAGAAGAAGAAGAAGAAGAAGAAGCAGAAGAAGGAGAAGAAGGAGAAGAAGCAGAAGGAGAAGAAGAAGAAGAAGCAGAATTGACCCAGAATTGACGGCTTTCACCGCCCATGGGTCCTTAGTACACAACATATTTTGGGGGCTCTTCTAACGCATAGGCACGACGGGTGAGGTTTGCGAGTATGGTCACAAAACCTCCAAGGTTGGTTGATGTGGTCTCATTGTGTACTACGGGGCCAGGCATTATGGCTCGGCTTGGGGTAGAGAATGTGCTGTGCTGGGTTGGGGCTAGCGTGCCCTTTTTATAGAAAAAAATGGGACGGAGTCTTCCTTCGCACGCTTGTGAAGGAGACATCTTGGGTGCTGGTCACTAGCGCATGATTGACAGGCTAGGTTGATAGGTTGGGCACCGGCTGCCAAAAGTGTCGGGGTCATTGTGTGGCTATCTTGCACGAGAAGCTTGGCTGGGGTTTGGTTAAGGTCTGGTGGGTTGGTTTGCCTGAGTTTTTCGACCTGGCTAAGATAGGATTAGCCAATGGTCAGCCTGGCTCTGATACCAAGTTTGTCGCGACCGGTTTCCCTGGTATTAATTCCCAGAAAATGGCCCTTGTGCTCATCAGCCCCAGGATTATTGTTAGCTGACGAGGCACCAACTTGATACAGAAATTCCAAGCAAAACACAAAATATGTAGTACAAGACCATTCTGGTCTATGAGTACAACAAATGGTTTCTAGCGGTTGATGGCGGAAACGGGCTGTGAATCATTAGTGTCTATGGGACTCCATTTCCCACAGGAACAACTGACCAGGTTAACTCCTATCTTCGCGAGGCTGCTATCACCGTTGCTTAGGTTCCGGGGCTGTCATCACGGTCGCTCCTCTCCGCGCAAGAAATCTGGCCAAGACAATAGCCAGGGACAAGCCAGTGAGTACTTTGAATGTACTCGCAAACATTATGAACACGGGTATAATATAACAACGATGTTCTGAAATATTTATGCTCATGACGTCAGTCACAAAATGTAAATAAATCTCTGATGCATGTAAGCAGGTTATTTATGAAAATGCAATAACATATTAATAATAAAAGGCACCGATCGGGTGTCTAAAGCGATGCCTCGAAAGGTCAGTAAATAAAGAGGAATACCTCAGTCGGGCGTCTGAGCGACACCACATAAAGGGCTTATAAAAGAAATGCCACAGTCGGGCGTCTCAGCGACACCACATAAAGAGCTTATAAAAGAAATGCCATAGTCGGGCGTCTCAGCGACACCACATAAAGGGCTTGTAAAAGAAATGCCACAGTGGGGCGTCTCAGCGACACCACATAAAGGGCTTATAAAATAAATGCCACAGCCGGGCGTCTCAGCGACACCACATAAAGGGCTTATAAAAGAAATAACAAGCATGCCATAGTCGGGCGTCTGAGCGACACCACATAAAGGGCTTATAAAAGAAATAACAAGCATGCTACAGTCTGGCGTCTGAGCGACACCACATAAAGGGCTTATAAATAATCACAGTGAATACCCAGGAGGTAAAACCACCCCAGGGATACTTGGTATTTCAATTAATATAAAGGTGTTAGTCCATAATAAAAGTAATAATCATCATAAGTCTCAAGTCACGATCCATGTTCTGGTTTAACAGATTTTCTCCTCCGAAGACCGACACTAAGACCAACACTTGACCCATCCCAGACTGTAATCCTTAACCAGGGACACGGCTATTCGAATAGGTTTAGTCTCTACAGAGGGTGTACTCTTTACCCACGAGTAACGGATTCCTTTAGTCCATCGGGACTAATTCCGTCTACGGTCTTTTTGTTGAAAACACACCTAACTTGCACATACCAGCTTAACTCACACGTGTCTGGAATCACCCACGACACCTGTCAAGCATAACAAATATATTTCATCCAACAGACAGAGTCACCACTCATCATACCCCTCATTCCATGCCGGACACACTCGTCTCGACGAGGAACTAGGGACAAGCTCGGGTCTACCCAAGACAGAGACTTTCCCGTTTTCCTTCCGGTAGGCACGAAAGGCATACGAGGATGATCACTATCACAAGCATGTCCATTTCCAACAGCAAGGAAATTTTCAATAAGCATTCATGCAAATGATCACATCACCACATAAAATAACGAGTTCTAAGTATTGAGGTGGTGTCATGATCATGTCAAACAATGCATGCAAAATATTATGCCAGGGTTCAGAATGCTTGCCTTCAATGTGTGGAAAGGCAGGGTGCACTCCAAAACTTTTGAAAGTTTCCTCCTCTCTCCAAAATCCTATTTAAAAATATTTTTGAATCAATATATAGTTTCAAAAACAGTACCAAAAGGTTGTCTGAATTTTTTCGAAATAAATCTTAAAATAAACTAGACAATATTTGAGAGAAGAAGGAGGAGAAGAAGAAGGAGGAGAAGAAGGAGGAGAAGAAGAAGGAGGAGAAGGAGAAGAAGGGGAAGAAGAAGAAGAAGAAGAAGAAGAAGAAGAAGAAGAAGAAGAAGAAGAAGAAGAAGAAGAAGAAGAAGAAGAAGAAGAAGCAGAAGAAGGAGAAGAAGGAGAAGAAGCAGAAGGAGAAGAAGAAGAAGCAGAATTGACCCAGAATTGACGGCTTTCACCGCCCATGGGTCCTTAGTACACAACATATTTTGGGGGCTCTTCTAACGCATAGGCACGACGGGTGAGGTTTGCGAGTATGGTCACAAAACCTCCAAGGTTGGTTGATGTGGTCTCATTGTGTACTACGGGGCCAGGCATTATGGCTCGGCTTGGGGTAGAGAATGTGCTGTGCTGGGTTGGGGCTAGCGTGCCCTTTTTATAGAAAAAAATGGGACGGAGTCTTCCTTCGCACGCTTGTGAAGGAGACATCTTGGGTGCTGGTCACTAGCGCATGATTGACAGGCTAGGTTGATAGGTTGGGCACCGACTGCCAAAAGTGTCGGGGTCATTGTGTGGCTATCTTGCACGAGAAGCTTGGCTGGGGTTTGGTTAAGGTCTGGTGGGTTGGTTTGCCTGAGTTTTTCGACCTGGCTAAGATAGGATTAGCCAATGGTCAGCCTGGCTCTGATACCAAGTTTGTCGCGACCGGTTTCCCTGGTATTAATTCCCAGAAAATGGCCCTTGTGCTCATCAGCCCCAGGATTATTGTTAGCTGACGAGGCACCAACTTGATACAGAAATTCCAAGCAAAACACAAAATATGTAGTACAAGACCATTCTGGTCTATGAGTACAACAAATGGTTTCTAGCGGTTGATGGCGGAAACGGGCTGTGAATCATTAGTGTCTATGGGACTCCATTTCCCACAGGAACAACTGACCAGGTTAACTCCTATCTTCGCGAGGCTGCTATCACCGTTGCTTAGGTTCCGGGGCTGTCATCACGGTCGCTCCTCTCCGCGCAAGAAATCTGGCCAAGACAATAGCCAGGGACAAGCCAGTGAGTACTTTGAATGTACTCGCAAACATTATGAACACGGGTATAATATAACAACGATGTTCTGAAATATTTATGCTCATGACGTCAGTCACAAAATGTAAATAAATCTCTGATGCATGTAAGCAGGTTATTTATGAAAATGCAATAACATATTAATAATAAAAGGCACCGATCGGGTGTCTGAAGCGATGCCTCGAAAGGTCAGTAAATAAAGAGGAATACCTCAGTCGGGCATCTGAGCGACACCACATAAAGGGCTTATAAAAGAAATGCCACAGTCGGGCGTCTCAGCGACACCACATAAAGAGCTTATAAAAGAAATGCCATAGTCGGGCGTCTCAGCGACACCACATAAAGGGCTTGTAAAAGAAATGCCACAGTGGGGCGTCTCAGCGACACCACATAAAGGGCTTATAAAAGAAATGCCACAGCCGGGCGTCTCAGCGACACCACATAAAGGGCTTATAAAAGAAATAACAAGCATGCCATAGTCGGGCGTCTGAGCGACACCACATAAAGGGCTTATAAAAGAAATAACAAGCATGCCACAGTCGGGCGTCTGAGCGACACCACATAAAGGGCTTATAAATAATCACAGTGAATACCCAGGAGGTAAAACCACCCCAGGGATACTCGGTATTTCAATTAATATAAAGGTGTTAGTCCATAATAAAAGTAATAATCATCATAAGTCTCAAGTCACGATCCATGTTCTGGTTTAACAGATTTTCTCCTCCGAAGACCGACACTAAGACCAACACTTGACCCATCCCAGACTGTAATCCTTAACCAGGGACACGGCTATTCGAATAGGTTTAGTCTCTACAGAGGGTGTACTCTTTGCCCACGAGTAACGGATTCCTTTAGTCCATCGGGACTAATTCCGTCTACGGTCTTTTTGTTGAAAACACACCTAACTTGCACATACCAGCTTAACTCACACGTGTCTGGAATCACCCACGACACCTGTCAAGCATAACAAATATATTTCACCCAACAGACAGAGTCACCACTCATCATACCCCTCATTCCATGCCGGACACACTCATCTCGACGAGGAACTAGGGACAAGCTCGGGTCTACCCAAGACAGAGACTTTCCCGTTTTCCTTCCGGTAGGCACGAAAGGCATACGAGGATGATCACTATCACAAGCATGTCCATTTCCAACAGCAAGGAAATTTTCAATAAGCATTCATGCAAATGATCACATCACCACATAAAATAACGAGTTCTAAGTATTGAGGTGGTGTCATGATCATGTCAAACAATGCATGCAAAATATTATGCCAGGGTTCAGAATGCTTGCCTTCAATGTGTGGAAAGGCAGGGTGCACTCCAAAACTTTTGAAAGTTTCCTCCTCTCTCCAAAATCCTATTTAAAAATATTTTTGAATCAATATATAGTTTCAAAAACAGTACCAAAAGGTTGTATGAATTTTTTTTAAATAAATCTTAAAATAAACTAGACAATATTTGAGTGAGGTAGGAAAAAGAATCAACTCATTTGGAGTTGTAATTAAAAAGTTATAGCCAGTCAAAGTCCTGGTCAAAATCTGTTTTTTTAAATAAAACAGAAAAAGAAAAGAAAACGTTTCAAAAATGTACACGTCGAAGGCGCATTCTGGAAATGCGCTTCCACTTACTCCTGCGTGGACCGGCGCTGGGTCACTGACGGTGGGCCCGCCTGGCCCACTGGTCAGGTTTGACTAGTCCACGCGCGCGTCGTCCTCCTCCGACCGAACAGAGGCGGAGCTCCGGCGAGGATTGCCGGCAAACGGAGGCGTCCCTTGGTGATCTGAGAACATGGGTGTGCTCAGGAGGTCGAGACGAACCCGTGGGTACCCGCCATGGTCGCCGATGTGGACAGAATCACCGGAGACGAGCTTCGCGGCGGAGAAGGCATTCTGGTGGATTTGGGGTCCTGGGCTATGGTGGCTCTCGGTCGGGGCTGAGGCGATGGGCGGCTCCGCACGATCACGTGGAGTTGGGTGGTGGCGCTAGATTGCCGGGAGGTGCCTTGGTTGCGACGGAATCGGCTGGGACTTGGCGGCGACCGAATCGGTCGGACTCAGGGAAGATGGCCTTCCCCTCCTAGACTGCTGGCCATGGTAGCTCTAGGGGGATCTTTGGAGGTTGCTTGAGGACTCGATTGAGCTTCGGGGCCCTAATATAGGCGGTGGAGGTCGGTCCCGAGGTGGCCGGTGATAAGGACGACGGCGAACCGCCATTCTGTGCAGGGCGACATGGAGGCGACGAGAGCTATCCGACGAGCGAGGGGATAAGCTTGCGCGGCTCCCAGGGGCAGGTGGCGAGCCGGGGTGGCTCGGGCGGTGCCGACCGTGGCAGAGGCGCACTACGGACGCCGGCGTGCCGCCAAGAGTGCCCTGACGGTGGCGCTGTAGGGTGCCAGGGCCGCTTGGAGGTTTCTGGTGAGAAGGGGAGTGCGTGGCGCAGCTTTGCAGTGTGGGGACAAACCAGGGGCACGACGCGGCGGCTCGGGTGCGCGGCTGCAGTTGGCGCGCTCTGGGCGCGCCCAGTGCACGCCCACCATCTGCTCGACGAAATGCCATGGCCTGCTAGGTGGCTTGGTTGGAGATGGGGATTAGTAGGTCTAGTCTAGGGGTAGCTGGGATGCTAGTGGACATGCCTGTTGGGTCAGAGGATCAGGTCCAAATTGCAAACCAAAACTCATGCCAAATCTGTCCATGCACTCCAAGTGTTTGACAAAATGCCACAGGCACCTAGGCTTTTCTTGGAGTGGCCAAATCTTCCAGATCCTAGTCTCTTTAGATGCACAAGAGGGTGGTGAGGTTAGTTTGTACAAAGCACAAACTTGTTAGTGCAAGTTTTGCAAAACTACAATTCTGGACAGGAGGTAAATGGCATCATCTCATGAACCAAAAGTATTCCAATGGTTGCATGCTCCTGGACTTAGGGGTTTTGTAGGGTGGTCTATAAGCAGGGGAAAGAATCAAGGGGCAAAGAGCAAGCAAGAATATGGATGCTGTACAAACCATCATGTTGGACCAGAATGAAGATGAGGTTGATTCACTCAAAGTTTTCAAAGAACAACACTGTTTTTTTGCATAAAGTTGAATCATATGCTACTACCAACATCCCATAATTTTGGTGGAAGCTAGAAAGAAATATTTAAATGAGTTGTAGTGCAAAATTTCCCACTGGACCAGAGAAGAGAATTGGGTGTAGAGCTTAAAATATTTCATGAATAAAAGGTATTTTGGAATAAAAGTGATTTAAAAACATCACCTGACATCTCCAAATTTTGGTTGGAATTTTAAGTGAATTTATCAAATGGTTGAAGTTCAAATATGGCCATATAACCTTGGAAAACCATTTTTGAAGAAAATAAAGATCAAGCAAATTAATTATGTAATTAGTTCTACTAATAAAAGAAAAGTTTTTCTTGAGAGGCTAAACAAGCCCAATAACATATTTGAAAGGTTTTCTTCTTGGGGAAAACTCCATAATAACAAGAGAGAGAAAAAAAAGGTCCAACAAACAAAAGGGAGCCCAGAAAATAAAATTTTTAATTTCCTGGCAAAATTTTAATTAACAAAACAAGGTCAAAATGTTTGGGTGTCACAGAGGCCACAGGGTGAGTCACCAAATGGGCCATTGAGCTTGGGCCTCATGGTTTAAAATATGTGCCACGCACAGCTATTAAGTCTCAAGCGCTGGTGGATTTCATCAATGACTGGACAGAGTTACAGATGCCTGAGGAAAAGTCAAACAATAATTATTGGACAATTCATTTTGATGGGTCTAGGAAATTGGAAGGCTCGGGGGCTGGAGTTATTCTTGCCTCCCCTCGGGGCGATAAGTTTTGTTATGTACTCCGGTTGATGTTTCCTTGTACTAACAATGCAACTGAGTATGAAGCCTTGCTCCATGGTCTCCGGATGGCTAAAGAGATGAATTTAAGCCTGGTAAGGTGCTTCGGCGACTCAGATCTCGTGGCTCAGCAAGTGTCAGGCAAGTGGGACTCAAAAGACCCTCTCATGGCGGCTTATCGCCGGGAGGTCGATGCAATTGCGGGGCACTTCAAGGGTTATCAGGTGGAACACATTGACCGTAGAAAGAATGAGGCGGTTGACGCCTTAAGCCGGCTGGGATCTCAGCATAAGCCGGTGCCACAGCTGGTGCCACCTAATACTTTCTTGGATGTTTTGTATAACCCTTCTATCAAACTACCTACATAGGAAGATTTGGCTGTTCCTGACCCTAAGGCACAGTTGGTGGCGGCTCTTCATATCATCCCAGATTGGACGGTGCCGTATCTGGTTTATATGACACAGGTCGAGTTGCCTGAGGATGAAACCTTGGCCAGGCAGATAACCCGGCGGCCCAAGTCCATGACGATTATCAATGGTGAGTTGCATCATTGCAGTGTTACAGGGGCTCTTCATATCATCCCAGATTGGATGGTGCCGTATCTGGTTTATATGACACGGGGCGAGTTGCCTGAGGATGAAACCATGGCCAGGCAGATAACCCGGCGGTCCAAGTCCATGATGATTATCAATGGTGAGTTGCATCATTGCAGTGTTACAGGGGCTTTCTAGCGTTGCATTTCTCCCGAGGAACACCAAGAAATTCTCTATGAGATTCATGAAGGAGATTGCGGTCATCACGCGGGGTCAAAGTCTCTCGTATCTAAAGCTTTTCGTCATGGGTTTTATTGGCTGACAGCTCACGCAGGCGCAGAGGATCTGGTCAATAAATGTGATGGTTGTCAGAAGTTCTCAAGACGGGCTCATGTGCCGGATCAAGAGTTGAGGATGATTCCAATTACTTGGCCGTTTGCAGTCTGGGGGCTTGACATGGTTGGACCTTTTAAGAGGTCCAAAGATAAAAAGACTCACCTCTTGGTGGCGGTTGATAAGTTCACAAAGTGGGTCGAGGCAGAGCCGGTTAGTAAGTGTGATGCAGCCACAGCGGTTCAATTCATGAAGAAGGCGATATTTCGTTTTGGTTTTCCACACAACATTATAACTGAAAATGGCACTTATCTATCTAAACGTGCCATGGAGGAGTTTTGTCAACGTGAGCATATCCGGCTTGATGTTTCATCAGTGGCTCACCCACAGTCCAATGGTCAAGGCGAGCGAGCTAATCAAGAGATCCTGAAAGGCATTAAGCCCCAGCCTTTTGTCCCCTTGAAGCGGACGCCGAGTTGTTGGGTGGAGGAGTTACCTTTTGTCTTATGGAGAATCAACACTACTCCTAACAGATCTACGGGTTATACGCCTTTCTTCATGGTCTACGGAGTTGAGGCGGTTCACCCTAGTGACATCCGTCATGATTCACCTCGTGTGGCCGCTTATGTGGAGTAAGACAATGAACAAGCATGCCAGGATGCTCTTGATCTGTTAGATGAACATCGGGACTTGGCAGCAGCTCGCTCAGCGGTTTATCAACAGGACTTGCGCCGTTACCACAGCCGCCGAGTTAAGTCCAGATCTTTTCAGGAAGGTGATTTAGTGCTCCGGCTCATCCAGGATCAAACTAATGCTCACAAGTTATCCCCACCTTGGGAAGGGCCATTTGTGCTCAGCAAGAACTTGAACAACGGGTCATATTACCTTATTGACATTCGAGAGCACAAAGACTCACGTAAGTTGGAGGAGGAGACCCGAAGGCCGTGGAATATTGCTCATCTCCGGCCCTACTACACTTGAGCCATAGGCTCCATGGATGTATATATTTTGCCAATGTATATATTATGATGAATAATAAAGCAGGACCTCTGTCCTTTTTTCCCTTCTCACAAGGTAACTTTGTCATTATAATTGTCATCATTTTCTCACATGATCGCTCGGGGGCGGGTCATATTTGACCCGGCTCAGCCCGTTTAGATCTGGCTTACGATCGTATTCGAATCTAGCTATTCAAAAGTATGATCACTAGGGGGCTTCCTATTCAAACATAGGTCGTATTCGAACCAAAGAGAACATAGCTGTTGATACCCTTTTGATTGGCACACTGTCGAGCTCACTTGAGGGATTCTTGATCATATTTGAATCATAGCTTAACCTCATTTGGGAACCAACTTTGATCGTATTCGAATCAGAGTCTTTAAAAAACTCTCAAGATCATTAGGGGGCTTCCTGTTCAAACATAGGTCGTATTCGAACCAAAGAGAACACAGCTGTCGGTACCCTCTTGATCAGTGTAATGCCAAAGCCATTTGGGGCTACATGATCGTATTCGAATCCTAGCTTAAACCCCTCTTGGACGGTTCACTGATCGTATTCGAATCAGCAGCCTTGCCATTGTTATTTCTCTTTGTGGTTTAAGTTTTTTCTTTGGAAGCCCCATTATTTGACTTAAGATTTTTTGCCTGAGGCTTACAATTGTAAATATGATGTCTGTAGCCCGGTTCCATATCGATTGATGAGTCGCGGACCCATAAGCATCGTGGTACTTTCCGGGTATCCAAATATAGGATCTTCATCATTACCGGCCGGGTCATATGAACCGGTGGGGCTAGTGGAAAAATTTATTATAGTTGTGTTTTTCAACCAGCTAATGTATGATTATTTTTGCTCACATTTGTTACCTGCCTAAGCCGTTTATTTGAAGGGCAGTTTTTTCAGAAACGATCAACTGTGGGCACGAATATAACGAGGCGTCTTAAAAACGTTAAGCATCAAAACATGCACGATGGCATGGCCACAATAGAGTTATCTCTATCCTATTACAGGACTCCTTAAAGTCCAAATAGTATGCATTGTTTTTTACTATAGGTATTGACCCGCCATGATAGCTTCACCTTCAAGATTGGCCGGAAGCGTCCGGGTTAGCCCTCTCCGTGCTTCCGCTCTGCTCCTTTTCCTGGAAGGTTGATGATGACCAGTCAATGTTCTTTAAAGCTTCAAATTCTGCTTCATCATCAACAAGACCGGCTGGGTCAACTTCAGGAGCAAAGGTATGCTTATGAATTGGGGGAATCAGACTAGTCACGTCATATTCAGGTGTTGGAATCCTTTGATTTTGTTCTGTTGGGGAACGTAGTAATTTCAAAAAAATTCCTACGCACATGCAAGATCATGGTGATGCATAGCAACAAGAGGGGAGAGTGTTGTCCACGTACCCTCGTAGACCGAAAGCGGAAGCGTTAGAACAACGCGGTTGATGTAGTTGTACGTCTTCACGGCCCGACCGATCAAGCACCGAAACAAGAAGAAGAAGAAGAAGATTAAGAAGAAGAAGAAGAAGAAGAAGAAGAAGAAGAAGAAGAAGAAGAAGAAGAAGAAGAAGAAGAAGAAGGAGAAGAAGGAGAA
>NC_041383.1:289851218-289852932 GCF_002162155.2 Triticum dicoccoides | reverse complement strand
TGCGTTACTCCGTTCTTATGAACTTAATACTCTAGATGCATGCTGGATAGCGGTCAATGTGTGGAGTAATAGTAGTAGATGTAGGCAGGAGTCGGTCTACTTGTCACGGACGTGATGCCTATATACATGATCATGCCTAGATAATCTCATAATTATTCGCTTTTCTATCAATTGCTCGACAACAATTTATTCACCCACCGTAATACTTATACTATCTTGAGAGAAGCCACTAGTGAAACCTATGCCCCCCCAGGTTTATGTCTTATCGTATAAGCTTTCTATCTACTTTTATTTCCATCTTTACTTTTCCAATCTATACTATAAAATACCAAAAATATATTTATCTTATCATATTATCTCTACCAGATCTAACTTTCGCAAGTGGTCGTGAAGGGATTGACAACCCCTTTATTGCATTGGTTGCGAGTTCTTGTTTGTTTGTGTTGGTGCGTGGGACTTTTGAGGAGCCTCCTGCTGGATTGATACCTTGGTTCTCAAAAACTGAGGGAAATACTTGCGCTACTATTGCTGCATCACCCTTTCCTCTTCAAGGAAAACATACGCAAGCTCAAGACGTAGTAAGAAGGATTTCTGGCGCCGTTGCCGGGGAGGTCTTCGCTCAAGTCAAGACATACCAAGTACCCATCACAAACTCATCTCCCTCGCACTTACATTATTTTCCATTTGCCTCTCGTTTTCCTCTCCCCCATTTCACCGTTGCCGTTTTATTCGCCCTCTCTTTCCCAATCTCCTCTCTCCTTCTGTTGCCTTTTTGTGTGCTCGTGTGTTAGAACTTTTATTTTGTCGCTATGGCTAGTCCTCCTATTATCATTAATACTCCCGATCATGAAGTTCTTAATATTAAACAAAGGGAGGGAGAAAACTTAAAGGATGCCTGGCATAGAATTTGCAATGCTCAAAATAAATCTACTAGGAAGCAATCCACTTCCGTCCTTCTTCTCAATTTTTATGTAGGCATTACTCATTGGAATAGATGTATTCTTGATACCATTACCGGAGGGAATTTCTTGGGTAGCCACACTTTTGATGCCTATAATGCTATGTTGGATTTGTTTGGTCCACCACCTCTCTTGGTTAATGGAACTATCTTAACTTTGAAACATGTTATGCAAGGGCTTGAAATTAGTGAAAATAAAGTTGCTACTGTTGAGTTAATTGAAAATTTGGATAAAAAGATCCACAATCAAATCACCCAATTTGGATCTAAGGTTGGAGCTACTCTGAAAAGTTTGAAGTATAAAGAACCTATAGTTAACGAAAGAATAGATCAAAATTCTTCAAGACTCGGTAAACTTGAGGATATCATTACCAACTTAGGGGCTGCCTTTTCATCCGTGAAAAATACTTCCACTCCGCCTACTAAAATTGCCAAATTAATGTATGTTCCTCATAATAAGGGTGAATCTTCTAATAAGGAAAATATGGATCTCAATCAATAAGTGTTTACCCCAATTGTCTCTCTATCATAAAGGAACCTTTTGCTTCAAATGAATTTCTTGATTTCTTGCCTAGGAGCTTAATCATTGCTAAAAAGAAAGAAACTCCTAAAAAATTATAAGTGCTTTATTGAAGAATTGAGTGCCAAAGATGGCACTACTTAGATCTATCCTCGCTTTTATGCCTAGTTAGGGGCGTTAAACGATAGCGCTAGTTGGGAGGCAACCCCATTTTATTTTATTTTTTGTTTTTGCTT
>NC_041383.1:289848917-289850929 GCF_002162155.2 Triticum dicoccoides | reverse complement strand
TGCTGCTGTTGTTGTTGCTGCTGTTGTTGCTGTTGTTGTTGTTGATGTTGTTAATGTTGCTATTGTTGCCGTTGTTGCTGGTGTTGTTGCTGTTGTTGTTGTTCTTGTTGCTGCTATTGCTGAGTTTAGATTCTTGCAAAAACCCGACACGGTACTGATACGTCTCGAACGTATTTATAATTTTTGATTGTCCCATGCTATTATATTACCCATTTTGGATGTTTATGGGCTTTACTTTACATTTTTATATCATTTTTGGGACTAACCTACTAACCGGAGGCCCTGCCCGAATTGCTGTTTTTTTTGCCTATTTCAGTGTTTCGAAGAAAAGGAATATCAAGCGGAGTCCAAACGGAATGAAACCTTCAGGAGCGATCTTTTTGGAACAAACGTGATCCAGAGAACTTTGAGTGGAAGCCAAGAAACAAAGGAGGCGGCCATGAGGGTGCCCGGCGCGCCCCTACAGGTGGGCGCGCCCCCACCCTCGTGGGCCCCTCTGGCGTCCACCGGTCTACTTTTTCCTCCTACACAAACCAATGTACCCCGAAAACATCAGAAGCGACCACGAAATCCTATTTCCACCGCCGTAACCTTCTGTATCCGCGAGATCCCATCTTGGAGCCTTTGTTGGCGCTCCGTCGGAACGGGAATCGACCATAGAGGGCCTCTACATCATCTCCAAGACCTCTCCGATGAGTTGTGAGTAGCTTACCACAGACCTTCGGGTCCATAGTTTTTAGCTAGATGACTTCTTCTCTCTCTTTGAATCTCAATACAAAGTTCTCCTTGATCTTCTTGGAGATCTATTCGATGTAACTCTTTTTGCGGTGTGTTTGTCGAGATCCGATGAATTGTGGGTTTATGATCAAGTTTATCTATGAGAAATATTTGAATCTCCTATGAATTCTTTTATGTGTGATTAAGTTGTCTTTGCAAGTGTCTTTGAATTATCAGTTTGGTTTGGCCTACTAGATTGATCTTTCTTGCAATGGGAGAAGTGCTTAGATTTGGGTTCAATCTTTCGGTGTCCTTTCCCATTGACAACAGGGGCAGCAAGGCACGTATTGTACTGTTGCCATCGAGGATAAAAAAAGATGGGGTTTATATCATATTGCATGAGTTTATCCCTCTACATCATGTCATCTTTCTTAGTGCGTTACTCCGTTCTTATGAACTTAATACTCTAGATGCATGCTGGATAGCGGTCAATGTGTGGAGTAATAGTAGTAGATGTAGGCAGGAGTCGGTCTACTTGTCACGGACGTGATGCCTATATACATGATCATGCCTAGATAATCTCATAATTATTCGCTTTTCTATCAATTGCTCGACAACAATTTATTCACCCACCGTAATACTTATACTATCTTGAGAGAAGCCACTAGTGAAACCTATGCCCCCCCAGGTTTATGTCTTATCGTATAAGCTTTCTATCTACTTTTATTTCCATCTTTACTTTTCCAATCTATACTATAAAATACCAAAAATATATTTATCTTATCATATTATCTCTACCAGATCTAACTTTCGCAAGTGGTCGTGAAGGGATTGACAACCCCTTTATTGCATTGGTTGCGAGTTCTTGTTTGTTTGTGTTGGTGCGTGGGACTTTTGAGGAGCCTCCTGCTGGATTGATACCTTGGTTCTCAAAAACTGAGGGAAATACTTGCGCTACTATTGCTGCATCACCCTTTCCTCTTCAAGGAAAACATACGCAAGCTCAAGACGTAGTAAGAAGGATTTCTGGCGCCGTTGCCGGGGAGGTCTTCGCTCAAGTCAAGACATACCAAGTACCCATCACAAACTCATCTCCCTCGCACTTACATTATTTTCCATTTGCCTCTCGTTTTCCTCTCCCCCATTTCACCGTTGCCGTTTTATTCGCCCTCTCTTTCCCAATCTCCTCTCTCCTTCTGTTGCCTTTTTGTGTGCTCGTGTGTTAGAACTTTTATTTTGTCGCTATGGCTAGTCCTCCTATTATCATTAATACTCCCGATCATGAAGTTCTTAAT